>NW_024380590.1:0-32762 GCF_016835505.1 Polypterus senegalus | reverse complement strand
GCTACATATACGAGTACACGTTAATTACCTCATGCTTAGATGTAAGAAATTTTCATAGGTTTGGGTGTCAGCAAAGCAATGTGTCAGAAGATCTCATGCAGAGGTACACAGATAAAAGCTTCTCTATCTTAAAATACTTCCTACATTGGTTCCATATTCTGATTGAGTGAGGCACAATAGGGTTGTTAGTATATTGGCAATAACTTGTATTTATATGGTGTCACGGCGTTTGGAGAACAGTGGATCAACCCGGTTTGCTTGGAAAACGTCCGCAGGGGTCGACAGCAGTGTACTAACCTGTCTTTCTTTCCTTCCTTAGAAAGACCGAGACGTCATAGCCGTAAAGAATGCCGGACGGCTATAGGAAGCACACACTTCGGTCTATTCTATCCCTCTGCTGACCCATGATGACGTCATGCTCCCAGAATTCACCACATCTATCCCAGCTTTCCTCACATCGATATGCAGTCCGCCTTCATAAAATGTCCGTCCTCCCTCCCTTCAATATCTAACTGACCTATTTTTTGTTGCAGTATACGGGGCTAAAAACCCCAAACCTTGAACAGTTTATTTGTCTTCATTACAAGGGGTACAAAGCAAGGAATATAAAGAAGTACTGCAGGATTTTATTTCCAGTGCGGACCAAGCCTGTGTATGTTAATCTATTTCTGTCCATGTCCAGGTTTTACAGCTTGTATGCTTGCTGCCCAGTAATAAAATTGAAAGTTTTGTAAAGCAAAACGCCTTCCTATAGGTCTTTGTAGGGTCACCCTTTGGATACGTGGATGTTTTGAATTCCAAATAAAGGAGGTTGTGGTTGTGGTTCTAAATTCTTAAAAATGAATTATTTCATGTATATTGGACTGTTTTGAAATAAAAAGAAGCTTGGAAGGATATTCATCTTAACAATTTTAATTCTTCCAGGTAAAGTGAGATGAAGGGATGACCATCTATCCAAGTCTTGCTTAATTTTTCCCATACAGATGGCAAACTTTTGTTGATAAAGAGCTTTATGTTTACTTGTGATGTTTACCCCTAGATATTTAAACTGATCTGCAATGATAAAAGGGAAGGTGTCCAATCTAATATTGTATGCTTCAGAATTCACTAGGAAGAGCACATTTTTATTCAAATTGATTCTGAGACCAGAAATATTTTGAAATTCTATTACTGCTGTTGTGGGTCTGATTTATACAGTACCATATCATCTACATATAGAGAAATTTTCTGCTCAAGTCACTCTCATAATCCCTTTATCTCATAAGCATTTCTACAGTGAAGTGCCAATGGCTCAATGGCGATTGCAAAAAGCAGTGGTGACAAGGGGCATCCTTGTCTGGTACCACGCTGTAGTTTATAGTAGTCTGAATTGATGTTGTTTATACAAACTGAAGCTTCTGGATTGGTATACAGTAATTTGATCCATGTGCAAATGTTCGGGCCAAACCCAAATTTCTCCAATGTAGTGAAAAGGTAGTTCCATTCAACCATGTCAAATGGTTTTCTGCATCCAATGATAATAATTTCTCCTGGGTGTTTGACTTTGTTGGTGAATAAATTACATTAAACAGGTGTCCAAGATTTGAAGCTAAATGTCTGCCTAAATGGGCGGTCTCTTGGTCTGGAATCCCTACAGATTTTATTTTTTCTCCAGCCTCTGGAGTTTTTTTTTTCTGTCCACCTGGCCATCGGACCTTACTTATTCTATGTTAATTAATGTTGACTTATTATTTTTTAATTGTGTCTTCTATTTTTCTATTCTTCATTTTGTAAAGCACTTTAAGCTACATTTTTTTTTGTATGAAAATGTGCTATATAAATAAATGTTGTTGTTGTTGTTGATATTACGAAGGCAGCACTTTCTCCATCCTTATAGCTAGGACTTTGGATAGTATCGTTATTCAGAAGTGAGATTGGTCTATACGATGCACATTTTATTAAGTCCTTATTTTGTTTAGGAAAGACAGAACTTAATGCTTGGTGAAAAGTTTGAGGTATAATTGTATTTTATCTAGCTTCTGTAAATGTTGCTAATGGAAGGGAAACTAGCTGAGTTGAGAATTTCTTATAAAATTCGGCAGGGTAGCCTTCAGGGCCTGTTGTTTTCCCACTCTGCAGTGAGTTTATAGCATCTGGTAATTCTGATGGTGCCAGAGGTTTATCCAATTCCTCTGCCCTAAGAGTATCTATTTGTGGTATCTGTAATGTGTCAGAAATGCCTTAAATTGCGTCTTGCCTTCTTTAATCTCAGTAGAGCATAAGGATTTATAGTAGTCTCTAAATGTGTGCATTATATTTTTATGGTCAATGATTTTGTCTCCACTTGTGCTGGTGATTGCTGGGATTGCATTGCGATATTCTTGCTTGTGGATTTGTTGAGTTAAGATCTTATTAGCTTTCTCTCCTTGTTTATAGTAATGATGTCTTGATTTAAAATGAGTTGTTCAGTTTCTTTAGTTGTCAAGAGGCTAAGTTCTGAATGCAGAGCCTGCCTTTTCTTATGAAGCATCTCACTTGTACACCTGGCATCTTCTTGATCTATTGAGTAATTTTGTTGATTAGCTCTGATACCTTCTTGGTTTCCAATTTATTTTTTTGGGAATGATATGAGATAATCTGTTCTCTTAAGAAGGCCTTCAGGGTTTCCCTGAGTGTTACTGCAGAGACCTTTGAAGGTGTATTTGTCTCTAAAAAATGATTTGCTTGGATATAGGGTCTGCTAATAAAAGTGGATTAAGACGCCATCTGCGAGATAAGTATGTGGGGCATAGTGATTTTAGCTCCAAAATTAAGAGGCCGTGGTAAGAAATAACAATAGCGTTGTTTTATCTACAAAGAAATAATCAATTCTTGAGTAGCAATGATGCACTGGTGAGTAGAAGGAATATGCTCTTGAGTTTGGTTGTAGAAATTTTCAGGGGTCTGATAAGTTGTGGTCAGTTAAAAACTGTGTAATTGTATTTGCAGTGTTATATGTAATTGCCCCTGTGGCAGGAGATCTATCTAGGTCTGTATTTAAAACACAATCAAAGTCCCCAGCCATTATAATTTTATGAGTGTTCACATTGGGAATGGATGCAAATACATTTTGCATGAGTTCCCTATCATCGACATTAGGTACATAAATATTTATTAAAATCACTTTACAGTTAAATAAATTATCATGACAGTCACATATCTTCCTTCAGGATCAGACACTACATCTGATACTACCAATGAGACTGATTTATGTATATGAATTCCCAAACCTCTAGTTTTCTTTTTAAAGCTGGAATGGAATATTTGGCCAGTCCAGTCTTTGTGCAGCCGAAACTGATCCTTAACCCGGTCCAAAAGTTTTTTCAAAGTAGTTTCTCATGTGCCAATTGTACCAGCAATACTGAACTGGTCATTAGATGTTGGTGTTTTCTCGAATTCTTTAAATATCTGTATGAATAATTACAGTAATTACAGTAGTTAAACCTCATTTTAAGAAAAGCACCCATGTACTCTTATGTCTTTAATAATTTTAGATCTCTTTCTAACCTTTTTAAGTAAAATTCTAGAAAAAGTAGCTTTCACATAAGTTAAGTGATTATTTTTATAAATAAAAACAGGTTTCTGTTAGGGTTTAAACCAAATTATAATACAGAAACTGTGATGTTAATGTAGCTAAAGACTTTCGTGTTAAAGCTGACAATAATAACATATCTGTTCTTGGATGTGAGCACAGCATTTGACACCACAGACCACAGAATTCTCATTAATCACAGAAGATACTGGGAGGTTCTCTCTGGTAGTACCTTAAACTGCTTTTTAAATCTTATATTACATATATAAAATTTTTGTTATGGTTATCATATGTCAGATGTCCATTACACCATACAATGTAATCATATACCACAAGGATATACAGTGTACGACAAGGACCTACTGCTATTTTTAATATACATGCTTCCATTAAACCAGGTGAATTCCCACAGTTATGCAGATGACATATGGCTTTACTTATCTATGCCACTTGCCACAGGTACTGTTCCTTTTGATCAAATAGTAAAATTATAGAATAGATCAGTAGTATCTTCCATAAGATAATCAAGGAATAAGGTATAATTATAGTTGTCAGATAAAATAAAATATAGTCTTTAGAAAAAAGCCAGTAACGAAGAGCATAGATGTTATTATGGTGTTGGTGTAGTGGTTAGAAGTGATTTGCCTCTAAAGACACAATTCATACACACTGCAGTGTGGGAGGAAGCGGTGATGAGGGACTAAGCAACAATTGTATATAGTTAAAGAACGTTCAATAAACATTCAGTAGTTTTTGCCTGCATTAAGAAAATGTTGTCTGGCATGTTTTCTTTCCTACTGAGGCGGTGACCCTGATGCTCTTGGAGGATTCCAGAGTTATGATAATCATGTCTGCCAATGCAGTGGTGTTAAAGTTACCAGAGTTTTGGGAATAAGAAGCTGCAATGTGGTTCGCCCAAGCAGAGGCACAGTTTGTGTTGCCAGACATTACGCAATTGACATGAGATACTTCTACGTCATTGTAGCTTTCAGTGGCCCTACAGTGTGCAGGGTGGTGAACCTGCTTGAAAATCCCCCAACACGGACAAGTATGTAACTTTAAAGGCATACCTTTTAGAAATTACAACAACACAAATGCTGCTATTTCATTATTATATATTTAATTAACTAATATGAATATTACCAAAGAGCTAATAATATTTGTAAGCAATGGATTGTGCAGATTGGGCAAAGCACAAGGGCCTATGAGCTTGGGGGGCCCACTTGGGGCTGTATAGGTTTTTAAAATATTTTTATTAACTTAAATTACTTACACAGTTCATTATGTTAATAATTCACAGTGTCAGTGGCATGTTTTCACCATTACCAGGGAAGTGCAGTCTAACCCATGATGATATTACATATTCAGCAGGCCTACAGTTTACATGAATTTAGACTTGAGTTGGAGGATCTAAGCCTAATTGGAGGCACAACACGGCCCTAGTCCGCCTTACAGAGAAGTGCACATTCCCAAATTTGGAGACATTTGGCGTGCCATAGTGGATGTGAATGGAAGATGTTTTTAGAACATCGCATTTATAATGTAAATATACATTATTATTGTAAATAATTGTTACATTTGTACTTTGATTTGATGTCAACAGTTCTCGAAGTTTGAACTCGTAAACAGTAAATCATAGTGATTCTGTTGTTAAGTTATGGTCCCCGTTTTTCACCAAATAACAAATATTTCCCGCTTTTTATACTCTCGGCCAGTAAAAGCGGATCTGGCAAATATTATAAGAGTGGTACTTCAAAATGTAAGGCACGCCTGCAACAGGAATTGAAAAACACTAAGCTGGTGAATCATCACACAGTTACAAGCAGGTTATGTAGACAGTGGAGTGAGTGAAATGGTTTTAACTACCAAGTCTAGAAGTAGCGATACAATGGCTTCAGATTAGGTGCTATCTGCTGAAACTGTTAAAAATGGAGAAATTACTGAAGAGAAACAAACAATATATATGAAAAGCACCCACAAGGCAAATTTCTTGGAACCATTGACACCTCACTTTCTGATGTCCATTTTCTCATAAGTTTTGTAAAAGCAGGTCGATTGTATAGTAGTATCCTGTCAGCCAGTGTTGTCACTTTAATTTGTTATAAATTGAAATGGCTTCATTTTGTAGCACAGAATAGTTTCTGCTTTCTAGCTTACATTACATTTTAATCATCTTCCTTAAAAAAAGTTGTCTTGGAAAAGTAAGCGGGTCCACATCTTACATATATTTTTGTACTACTACTTCTTACCCACACCACCCACATTCCACTCCGCAATTTATTTTATTTTTGCTGACATACAGCTGCTGTAATAAAGCGATTTAAAAGTTATTACAAATTCCATTTAGAGAGTCAGTTTGTTTGTCACCAGCGTGTGATCTGATAGTGACGCTGTTGCGGACACCACTGCTCTGACGTCCCCTAACATCTAGTCGTGAGTAAATTACAAAGAGGAGGGCCCACCTCACGATGCTGCACAGGGGCCTTCAGCAAGCTAGCTACGCCACTGCTCTGAAGCCTATTAAAAACTCATAATCCCAGGCCACCTTAAATTCCTTCACACCTCTCCATGAGCGTCTTTTGTTTTGCTAATGTGTCAATCAGCACAAGTAGCAAACAGCCTGCTATTCCATCCCCCACAACCCCTCGGGCAATAAGTTCTCCCAATAGTGTGTATTCATGTAAATAAATGTTGTATGATTTCATTATTTCTGTTGTTGCATTATAGGTTCACACTTGAGCAAGTGTTCTGACCTTGAGCAAAATATAAAACTGAACTGAGTTGTTGCATCGTTTGGATGTTAGTTTAGATTGACTAATGATTCAGATCTATCAGAACAGAGTCTCTTCATAGTAATAATAATAATAATAAGAGAAATACTTTGTGGATGGCCACTATAAGCTTGTAGTAGGGAAATCAAATCAGCAAAATGAAAAATTAGAGTCTTGCAATAAAATTCTACGTTTATTCAGTCAGCTTATTATATTTTTCTGCTGTCTTTGAAGCTAGCAACGTGGAGCTTAGCTGACATTGACATTCAAAGAAACAGTTGATCAGTAATTCCATTCCATTACATGTAAAATTTTTATGAATCTGACCAAAATAGAATTTTTAAAGAAGTAATTAATTTACGAACAAATATCTGCATTACAATTTCAGTACATGCGTGTTAATAGTATGCAGGCTTAAATGTGCATTCACTGCTAACCTTCTTATTCAGTGCAAAAATAGGATGTTCAGTTTTAAATAACACCCCTTCATACAGGGATTGGATTAAATCCATAAAAGGAGCAGTGAAAACAGATTAAGGAAGGCATAATTGATCTCTCATGCTAGAGAGTGGTGACTTGTTGCACGTTGATTATTACATAAAAGTAAGAATTTCACTGTATTCTGTAGTACTAGAGTGTTGTACTGTGTTAGCCATTATGGATGCAGTGAGAAGTCAAGCAAAATGACACCTCTTACTGGCTAATTAAAAAGAGTACTGTATTATATACATCTGTCAATAAGGACAATATAAGTCCGTAATGTTAAAAGGATGTAATGTTTCATCATGTAATGTTTTAAGATTAAGCGGTTCAATATCAAAGGGAAGAAAACCCTCCTGTATGAAAATTGCCATTTTGAAGTCTTGTACAATATACATTAAAGACAAATAATTGCAAATTATTATGTCAAAATGTGCAAACTAGGATACAGTCTGGGATAAATCCATTTGCTGAGTGTCTTTTTTTTTTTTTTTATGTTACGTTGCTTTTCAAATGGTGTGCTTCTCCTTTTTGTAGGTTTTGTAATTTAAACCTATCAGGAAAGGCTGTTTGGCCAGTTGGAGGAGCTGTATTTTTGCTTTATATTCTGTGATGGCCTGAATGCCTTACAAAATGTGGCAGTGGCCAGAATTGTGAAATTGCTCCTTAATTTGCATTTTCTAGGTGTTTGATCTTCCTTCTTCAAATTAGCCTGGAATGAAATTAAGTAATACCTCAGTTAATGAACCCTAATGGAATGAAGCTTTTCTAATGAAGTCAGCATAAATATCACTATGGTCAATGTAAAGAATTTATATACCAGCTTGCTAGAGGGCTATGGTAGTCATTGACTGTTGTTGATAATGTATGTGCTGTAGAATACAAATTTATGTGATTGCAGCACATACACTTTGTTTCCCAAGGAATGTACAGTACATTGGCAAAAAAATGTTAGGTAGAAAGGGTTTAACTTCAGCATGGCTCTGACATGTCCACATTTTATCACCTTTATTTATGAAAGCCAGAATCAACCCAGCACAAAGTGTCATCCACAGTCAGTAGATGAGCAGCTCATGGCTAAAGACTCACACTACTGTGGCTCAATGGTGACACCTTGTGGAATAATTTATAGTTTGTTAGTATGCAAGCTTAAGGATGAAGTCCAGCATTGTTCAAGTCAAAGTAATTTATTCAAAAACAAGGCATATATGTATTTCCATAAGTTATAAAAATACCTTTTCCGCACTAGTGCTTTACAATGGAGGTTATGGGGCATGGAACACCACTGGAAAATGAAAGCTTAAAGATTTACCAAGGAAGCATCAAAAGTTTTGATAAAAGAAAATGTTCTTTTCATGTCTTCAGTGGATGTTTGTGACAACAAAAGGGATGAGGAAATAATAATTTTATCACATATTCCTGGTACTATTTTTCTTGTGTTAAGGATATTTTTCATTTGCTTGTGTGAGTTCTCGCATACATATAGAAGTAAATCAAAACAAAACCAACTACATAGCATGAAACTTTTACTGTGATTTGGTCTTTTTGGAGAAAGGGTGAAAGGTTGTTACACAGGACGACTAAATGGTGAGATATCGCACACGGCTGGTCTTCTTTTAAAATGGATGTTTTCATTCAAAAATAATATATATATATATACAGTGATCCTCACTATATCGCTTAAGACTTTTATGCTTCACTCTATTGCGGATTTTAAATGTAAGCATATCTAAATATATATCACGGATTTATCGCTGGTTCGTGGATTTCTGCAGTCAATGGGTCTTTTAATTTATGGTACATGCTTCCTCAGTTTGTTTGCCCAGTTGATTTCATACAAGGGATGCTATTGGCAGATGGCTGAGAAGCTATCCAATCAGACACGTATTACGTATTAAATAAAACTCCTCAATGATATACGATATAAGCTTCCAGCGTGGTGCTTTGCACACTTCAAAGCTCTAACAGCCCGTATTGATTTTTGATTGTTTGCTTTCTCTCTCTCTCTCACTGACATTCTCTTCTCCTGATGGAGGGTGTGAGCAAAGGGGCTGTTTGCACAGTGGCTGTTTGCTTAGAAGATACGGACGCCTGTAAAAAAATGCTGAAAGGCTACCTTCACATTGATCCCTTCATTGCGGCGCTTTATCGTGGTGCTTCAGATACTTAAAAGCCCAACAGACCTATTGATTTTTGATTGTTTACATTTCTCTCTCTCTGACATTCTCTGCTCCTGGCTCCTTTGAAGAGGAAGATATGTTTGCATTCTTTTAATTGTGAGACAGAACTGTCATCTCTGTCTTGTCATGGAGCACAAAGGGTGTTCTTTCATGTCTAGAGGGCTCTAATAATGTTAAAACGTATTTAGAAGGTAAGGGTTTTCAATGCTCTAACTGCAAAAATATTAGATTTATAAATAAAGAATACTATTTCGTGGAAATTCATGTATCTGACTGGAGCAGATTAACCACTGTAAACGAGGGTTTACTGTATAACTGTGAGAATATTTATAAACAGTGTGGGAGAGTTTCTAAGGGCTTAAAATATATAAAAATAACCATACAAACATATGGTTTCTACTTCGGATTTACACCTATTGCGGGGTTCTGGAGGCAACCCCGCGATCGAGGAGGATTACTGTACTTAATAATTTGTGTGCATTCACAAGATGCAGATCAATACTTGATAGCTGCCTTGGCTTTTGAAAAAAAAAGCAACAATATTATGAAATTCAGCCATTTTAAAAGAAGACCAGCTGTACACGATAGCTCAGCACTTAGTCCTCCTGTGTAACAAACTTTTGAGTCTCCTCAGACTTTAAATCTTCAATGGACATTGCAACTGTGGTTTTGATTTCATGTTTTGTTTTGTTTTTCTTTTTTAATTTTAAGTTTTGAATATTCATGTAAGAAAGACATATCTTTGTAATGATTTTACCATATCTAAAAATTCCTGTTTCTGTGTTCTGTTTTTATTGAGCTCTAATATCCATTAATGATTCAACCTGCTTATTTAGTGGAGGATCACTGTAACCAAAGCTTATTTTGGCAGTTCTGGGCAAAGTCCAGCAACACACTCAGACCTGGCCACTTTAGAGTCATTAAGTAGCTGTCCACTCACACATCTTTGGAATTTTGGAGTAAGACTAATGGAGCTATTGGAAGACCATGCAAACTACATAGGGTTAATGCTCTGGTTGGGAATTCAAACTCAGGATTGTGAAGGTGTATGATAGCAATGTTAACCATATATGGGTAAATAAATTTACTCATTAATAAAATCTACTTTTATTTGGTGTTATTATAAAGCTGAGTAATCTTGTCTGGCCTTCATTGAAACAAACAGTCTCCATTATTCAAGAGACCAGTGGGAGGTATTACTATCTTCAGAAGGACAGCACTTTCAATGAATATGAAATATCGAGACCTCAAAGGCAAGCTACGATTATAATAGAAATATACTCAGCCATTGCCTAATTAAACAAGAATGAACAACAAGTGTTCGGTCCAAGCTACACGGGGACAGGCTAAGCACAATAAAGACTCCACTGATGTAAAATGTTAAATGAGTGCATTTTAGGCATTTATTGGAACTCATGAACATGATAAATATTACTGAATATGTGAAACAGGTAACTCTGTCAGCTGCAACTGCTTCACACTGGGCTCATGTCTTGGCAGAGGATATGAAAGGTTGGTGATAGATGGTGTCAGTCAGGCTGATCGAATAAGCTCTTGATCAATCAACTGATAACACAGAGAGGTACACCTCTGCATTTATCTTCTATATATTGTAGAACCAGAATTCATAGAAAAACATTAGAGTTGTGCAAGGAGGCTAAAGGTGACTAAGCACCCAAAGTGTCCATTTCAAGCTGTTTACATAGCCTTTGAAGAGAAGCCTCCACCAGTTGCCTTGCACCTGATGTAGATGCCATAGTGAATATTTAATTGTCTTATTGGGAAATGTAACCAATGGAGGATAAAATCAAAGCAGCAAACTTTGAGTGAATTCATTTAATTTCATTTTTGAACCCCTTCCTGTACCTTCTCTGTCTGATTAATGATAATTCAGCACCTGCACCTTTCCATGATAGAATCAGCTTCTGATGTTCCTGGAAACACATCAAAGTTGTTATTCTAGGACAGTCATTCAAGTTCAACCAATCAACTTTAAGCTCTGTCTCTGACATTAGAAACCATTCAGTGAATGGAAAAGATTCAAAATTGCATGATTGTACAAATGAAAAAAGATGCAGTCACAAAACTCCTCTCAGCATGGATGAAAAAAACTTTAAAGATGACTGGCTGAAGGTATTCACAAGACAACATCTACCTAATAATATTAGATTCACCTCTTTTATGGTTCTTATTTTGTTGACACCTGATGTTTGTGGATTCTTCATAATTTTAATGTTATGGATAAATATACTGCTCAAAAGAATTAAAGGAACACTTTTTAATCAGAGTATAGCATAAAGTCAATGAAACTTATGGGATATTAATCTGGTCAGTTAAGTAGCAGAGGGGTTGTTAATCAGTTTCAGCTGCTGTGGTGTTAATGAAATTAACAACAGATGCACTAGAGGGCAACAATGAGATGACCCCAAAACAGGAATGGTTTAACAGGTGGAGGCCACTGACATTTTTCCCTCCTCATCTTTTCTGACTGTTTCTTCACTAGTTTTGCATTTGGCTACAGTCAGTGTCACTACTGGTAGCATGAGGCGATACCTGGACCCTACAGAGGTTGCACAGGTAGTCCAACTTCTCCAGGATGGCACATCAATATGTGTCATTGCCAGAAGGTTTGCTGTGTCTCCTGCACAGTCTCAAGGGCATGGAGGAGATTCTAGGAGACAAGCAGTTACTCTAGGAGAGCTGGAGAGGGCCATAGAAGGTCCATAACCCATCAGCAGGACCAGTATCTGCTCCTTTGGGCAAGGAGGAACAGGATGAGCACTGCCAGAGCCCTACAAAATGACCTCCAGCAGGCCACTGGTGTGAATGTCTCTGACCAAACAACCAGAAAGACTTCATGAGGGTGACCCAAGGGCCCCATGTCCTCTAATGGGTCCTGAGCTCACTGCCCAGCAGCATGCAGCTCGATTGGCATTCGCCATAGAATACCAGAATTGGCAGATGCACCACTGGTGCCCTGTGCTTTTACAGATGAGAGCAGGTTCACCCTGAGCACGTGACAGAAGTGAAAGGGTCTGGAGAAGCCATGGAGAACATTATGCTGCCTGTAACATCATTCAGCATGAGCAGTTTGGTGGTGGGTTAATGATTGTCTGGGGAGGCATATCCATGAAGGGTCACACAGACCGCTACAGGCTTGACAAAGGCACCTTGGCTGCCATTAGGTATCAGGATGAAATCCTTGGACCCATTGTCAGACCCTATGCTGGTACAGTGGTTCCTGGTGCACGACAATTCCTGGCCTCATGTGGTTAGAGTATGCAGGCAGTTCCTGGAGGATGAAGGAATTGATACCATTGACTGGCCACCACACTTTCCTGACCTAAATCCAATAGAACACCTCTGGGACATTATGTTTTGGTCCATCCAATGCCACCAGGTTGCACCTCAGACTGTCCAGGAGTTCAGTGATGCCCTGGTCCAGATCTGGGAGGAGATCCCCACAACACCATCTGTCATCTCATTAGAAGCATGCACCGCTGTTGTCAGGCATGTATACAAGAACACAGGGGCCATACAAAGTGCTGCGTATAATTTTGAGTTGCTGCAATTAAATTTTGGCAAAATGGACTAGCCTGCCACATAATTTTTTCACTCTGATTTTTGGGGTGTCTTTGAATTCAGGGCTCTGTAGGTTGATCATTTTCATTTCCATCAAACGATGTGGCATCCTTTCGTTCCTAACACATTACCCAGTCTATATCAGTATAGATATTCAGGAGGATTTCTTTTCCCATTGAGATCTGATGTGTTTTCAAAGTGTTCCTTTAATTTTTTGAGCAGTTTATGTACTGGGGAATGGCTTTGGGACTGAGAAAACTTGCACTAATTAATTATCCTGACTGTATCCATGGCTAGTTCTACCATACAGGAGAACTGGGTAGTCGGCTAGAGTGTCAACTTGTCAACCATCACAGACTAAGTTTTACAAACACCAAAAATCTATAAAACACCAATGCAGTTGTCCCCAAGCTCTTGGCTATATTATTAGTGTTTATACCTGCCTAGGAACAAACTCCAAAATTGTCCAATACGTGTCACCATTTACCCACCGTAGCTTCCCTTTAGACCTAGGTAGCAGTTTACACCCAGGTTAGTTGAACTGGTGTGTGTCTTCTTCACCCTGTGATAGCCTGGTTCCCTGTCCAGGCCTTGGTCCTGCCTTGCACCTAATGCTTGCTGGGATAGGCTCAAACTGCTCTGTGACCCTGACTTGGATAAGTGGGTTCAGAAAACAGATGGGTGAATAGATGAATGTATAAGACACCTTGCAAGGTTGATTCTTGTGTTGTGTTACCCATTATTCCTAGGATTTGCTATTGCTCTATGAAGTCTGTCTCTAACCAGTGCACAGTGTTGCACAAATTAAAAATGCAATATTTTAATTTATTTTACTGCCAGCTTAGGTTACTTGCTTAGGCAGTATGGCATAGTAGCAATGCATTGGTCTTTAAACCCTAAAGTTGCCAATTTTACCTGTATCTCTAGCTCACTGTGTTACCAGAGCAGGTGACATAACCTTTAAGTGCCATCTCTGTAAAATTAAATGGTATCAAAATATTAAAATTAAATTGTATTTTGAATAGAGCACATACAGTTTGGCAAAGTTATCTATAAATATAGAGTGTTATTTTTATCAGGATTAAACAATGCTTAAGTAGTGGCATTTGAACTGTGCTAATTTTCTTATATGTTTGCTTAGCGTTGGGCATCCTGTCTTCTTCCTGCTTGCCTCACCTGCTACTTTTTAGACAACAAAAGGGTTAATTCCACCTCAACTCTGTTTGTTGGCAAGGATTTTATTTTCTGCAAACATCCTGAAACATCCTGAACATTTCTGAAAAGGTGAAACAGTTTTAATAAAATTCTATGCCATCAGTGTTTGCCTGTTTTACCTGCACTAAATGGTACTCTGAGTGGATTGCTTTGTCTTTTGGTAAATTTTTCAAACGTTTTCCAATTTAGAAGTCAACAACTGACTTTTTCACCAGGTTAATGAACAAGACCACACTGCTGCAATGTTGGCTGATTTCGTAAACTACCTGAAGATCAGGCAACAGCATTATCAGTTGATGAGATGGGGCAGTGGGGGTGATTGGCTGCATTTGGATTTTACTTTGCTGTGTCAATAGTTCCCAATTCCCTTGTGCATCTGTAATGGTTTGTCCTTTTCAATTGGCTATATGACAGTATTTTTCATATTATATTCTTTTTGTTCTTTTCCATACCTCTTGTCTGCGTGAATTATGTAATTAATTACGTAATTAATTGTGAATTTTTAAATTTTTGTTTATTAAACTTCTCACTAAAGTCAATGGATTTACATATCTTTTGGCCTGATTGTTACAGCGTCAGCACAGAAACATAGAGCACAGAAAAGGTTTGGGGCACAGCCGTGACCCTGTAAAATGTGTAGCACAGAAAAAAGAAATTGTTTGACAAAGGTATGAGTGACATCTTCTCAGATTCAAGTCCAACCAAGACCTGAGTTGAAATAGCAGGTTCCTGATTTATAAGAGCTGTTGGCAGGAAGAGGTGGGTTCAGTTGGGTGAACAACAGAAGTGGTGTAAAGTAGTGGAGTTGCCATTACTTTTGTGTTCTTTGTTCCATTTGTGTTCATTAGAACACAGCACCAACCCTGGTTTGGTAATTACCATCACCAGAGACCCAAAGTTACCGTCCAACGCTGCACATGTCCACAGCAGCGTGAGACTACAATTCTGTGCATATTCTGTCATAGTGAGATGGGGTGAGTAGTAATGAAACTGCAGTGTGGTTTGGTAACCTGAGGGAGGTGACAGAGACTATTTTATGAAGACGTTTGATAGCAGTTATATGGAACTAGCAAATTTTCCTCTGGGATAATAAAGCATACCTAACCTAACACCTATTTACATGTTTTCAGATGACATAATCCTATAAAATCAGACATGTTTCCTTTTATGTCTAATGCTTTTTTAATGCTTAAGCAGGACTACCCCTTTCTCTTTTGTTCTTTTAATTTTATAATAGGTTTATAAAGCCCTTATTTTCATGTGCACAGAGTACAGTAAATATCTGAATGGTATGTGTTAATTAATATGTAATATGTTGCCACTCTCCTATAAATACCTTACATAGAAAATCTCTGTCTGTGTGACCTAAAAATCAACACAGATGCAAATTACAACACTCTCAGCCATTAGCAGACATATTAAGTTTGATTCAATAGGTTGTTTAAAGATTCTACATCAGAGATACAGAGCAGCATACAGTACTGCAGTGCATGCCCGGATGAATACATGGGGCAAACATCTAAAATATTTGCAACATACACACAAGAACATCACAATGTTGTCAGAAGGAAGGACCTACAATCTCAGATATACGCACATATAAGTCCAACTGGACACATGTTTAACTGGTACACGGTGCAAATAAAATTTGGGGCTAATGATAAAAGTGCAGCAGAGCTGGCTGAATCAAGGCTCTCAAATGAAAGCACCATTAGAAGATAGTTTGGCATGAACACAGCTTAGAAGAACATCCAAATAATAAAACTCCTTTAAGACCAACACTCTCTAAAACCCACATTACTAATTCACTGCTGCCCTTGTGCCCCATCCCCTTCTTTGTTATGCCTTTGATTCCTGTATGTTGTGGACACCAACATACAGCTCCCAAACCCTGGACACAACAGATACAAAACCCAAGTTCAGCACAACACACATTTATTTCAGTGGGGAAACACTTTGTCTCATTCCCTACTGCACAACACAGTACAAGCAGCAAACAGCACTAATACACAAATCACAATTCTTCTTTCTTCCTTTCTCTCTTTTCTCCACCTTCTCTACTCCTCCTGCAACCTTTGTTCTCCACCTCCTGACTCAGACTCCTTGAATGGGTGAGGCAGCCCCTATAGAGCACCCAGAAGTGCTCCAGGTATTTCATAATCTCCTTCCGCTACACTTCCGGTGTGGCGGCAGCCCTGCCGAGCAGGGTTCATCCATTCTCTTGAGGGTCATGGGCCCCAGTAGGGTTGATCTTCCATGTTCCAAGCCCGTGGCCCTGTAGCAAGCCTTGGGGCTGCCCTCTGTCACCCTGGAGAAGGTACTGCCCTGTGCAAGCTCCTTTCCCAGTCCTTCTGTTACGAGAGGTGTCCCAGCCAGGTAAGAATCTCGGCTGTCCATTACAATGTCTAATAATTTTCTTCTGATGATGAAGCCTGGTAAATTAAAGAAAGCTGAGGAATTAAACATTATTTTGAAATACGTGATTCATTTTCTCTCCATGTGGATTTCTATCTACATTTCTAGCTTCTTGCAGGAGGAGTAGTGGAGGTGGACAAGAGACAGAAGAGAGAGAAAGTAAGAAAGAAGGACTATGATTTATGTATTAGTGTCTATCTGTTCCCATCCTCATTTGAAACCATTTGATCACAATATTCGTAGAAATCACCTTAGTCAATGGGTGAGCCTCTCTGGCAGTGTCTTAAATTGGTTTGAATCCTACCTGGTAGGTAGAAAATTCTTTGTTATTTGTGGTAATTATACTTCAAAGACACCTGATATTCTCTATGGCGTTCGACAAGGCTCTCTCGTGGGTCTGCTGCTCTTTTTGATTTACATGCTTCCGTTAGGTCAGATTATCTCAGGGCATAACGTGACCTACCACAGCTATATTTATCAATAGCGCTGATGGCCCCAACTCTCTTGGTTCACTGACACAATGTCTTATTTGTGTTTCTGATTGAATGAGTAGTAATTTTCTCAAATTAAATAAGGAAAAACATGAAATTTTAGTGATTGGCAAATATGGATATAATGAGGGTAGTAGAAATAAACTTGATCCATTAGGATTAAAAGTCAAGACGAAGATAAGGAATTTAGGGGTAAGTATTGACTCTGACCTAAATTTTAAATCACATATTAATCAGATTACTAGGACAGCATTTTTTCACTTAAGAAATATAGCAAAAGTTAGACCTCTTATAACTCTGCAAGATGCTGAGAAATTAGTTCACACTTTTGTTTTCGGTTACTAGATTATTGTAACGCACTCCTCTTAGGACTACCCAAAAAAGACATCAATCATTGCAACAAGTGCAGCGGCTAGAATCTTAATTAGGAAAAGAAAATCAGAGCAAATCTCTCCTGCTCTGATGTCACTACATTGGTTACCTGTGTCATTTAGAATTGATTTTAAAATACTGCTTACAGTTTACAAAGCCTTAAATAATCTCGCTCCATCTTACATTTCTCTGCTGTTCTTTTCAGGTTTTCTGTGGTGGTGATCTGCGCCACCACCACCTAATCAAAGCACAGTGATGTCCCTACATTGGTGAATTAAAGGCCAGAAGTCAATATGACCGTCATAATCATGTTCTTCCATGCATGTTCTCTTTAGATGAGACACTCTTTGGGTCTTCCATGGTATAACAGTGCTAGAAGATTTATTAACTATCTTTAAAGGTGCGAAAATGTCAGCAGCAGCTCTCACCTTAATATTAAAATTTTCCAAATTATTATTTACATTGGCGCGCACGGTGGCAGTGGTAGCGCTGCTGCCTTGCAGTTAGGAGACCGGTCCTCCTGCATGGAGTTTGCATGTTCTCCCGTGTCTCGTGGGTTTCCTCCCACAGTCCAAAGACATGCAGGTTAGGTGGATTGGCGATTCTAAATTGGCCCTAGTGTGTGCATGGTGTGTGGGTGTATTTGTGTGTGTCCTGCGGTGGGTTGACACCCTGCCCAGGATTGGTTCCTGCTTTCTGCCCTGTGTTGGCTGTGGTGGCTCCAGCAGACCCCGTGACCCTGTGTTCGGATTCAGCGGGTTGGAAAATGGATGGATGTATTATTTACATTATTCTTACTATTGTAGTAAGCACTACAAACAGACCGGTTGGACTGTCCACTTATACTTGTGGGAGATTTTAATTTTGGATAGATTATTCTTCAGACAGGCTCAGTACAGCTGGGACTCAGCGCAGTTGGCATTCCACTAATATAGTCAAACAGTATATGAGTGATTATGGGCTTTGTGATGCATGGTAAACTTTTATCCCAGCCATAGAGAGTATATTTTTTCTCACACGTTCATCACTCTCACTCACGTTTGGACTATTTTCTAGTCAGCAGCTCATTATTGGCTGACATTTCAGACACGGAGATACACCCTATAGTTGTCAGCGATCATGCTCCAGTTTCTTTAACTCTGTTAAATAAGAAAACAATCCCATCAGGTAAAAACTGGAGGTTTAATACGTCACTGCTTAAAGATGAAGGTTTTGTGGAATATTATAAAAAAGAGTGGGCTTTATATTTAGAACACAATGACCTTCCTGGAACATCAGCATCTGTTCTCTGGGAGGCAGGGAAAGCAGTGATGAGAGGTAAAATAATTTCCTTCTCATCACATAAGAAAAAAATAGAAAACAAACGTATTCAGGAATTAGAAAAAATCATTAAGTCTCTACAGCAGGGGTCCTCAATCACGGTCCTGGAGGCCGCAGTGGCTGCAGGTTTTGCTCCAACCCAGTTGCTTAATAAAAGCACTTATTGCTAAAGTAACACTTCTGCTTCACTTTAGTGATTTTGAGCCCTTATTGCTTAATTTTGTCTTAAACAGCTATTTTAATTGCTCCTTATTATCAATAACATACAAATGACAAGAGAGAGCAGCATTTCTCCATTTAGCTTATTTACATTTACACCTGTGTGTATTTATCTGCACTATTGGGTTTAATTAAATACTTGGAAGAAAATGAAGAGAAAAAGTGAAGGACTGAGAATTACTCGTCCATTTTAGCCTTCAAACCATTTACATGATAGAAAGGGAAAGAAAATCTATGAGAAAAGATATGAGAATAACCTGACATAGCAGAGTTAATTTAATTTCATAGCTTGTTAGTGCTTTATTGGCAAGAATTGCTTTCTAATTAAGCAACCAGGTCAGAACAAAAGCCTGCAGCCACTGCGGCTCTCCAGGACTTGGATTGAGGACCCCTGCTCTAGAGGCATCCCCAGAAGAAGAATTACAAAACAAATTGCGTAAAAGTAAACTAGAACTTAAAGGAATTATTGACAAAAACACAATTTTAGCACAAAGACTACGAATAGAAAACTTTGAACACGGTAATAAATCAGGCAAGTTTTTAGCCAACCAGTTAAAAATAAACAAAGAGAAAACTGCCATATCTGCTGTTAAAGACTCAACTGGGAATATAGTATATGACCCTGAAAGAATAAACAACACTTTCAGAGATTTTTACAAAACCTTGTACTCACCACAGATTAACCCATCAGATAATGAGATCAATGAGTTTCTAGACAGGATAATACTTCCTAAATTATCAGATAGCCAAGCTACAGTCCTGGACTCGCCATTAACATCAGATGAGCTTCAGGAAGCTCTTAACTCCATGCCTAATAGGAAGGCTCCAGGTCCAGATGGGTTTCCAGCAGAGTTCTACAAAGAATTCTGGATCATTCTGGCTCCAACATTCTTCAGAATGATGTGTGAAATAGAAGAAAATGGTAGACTACAGCCAAACATGAATTCAGCCAACATTAGTCTCCTGTTAAAACCAGGCAAAGATCCTATATTTCCTACCAGCTATCGCCCAATTTCTCTTATTAATGTTGACCTGAAAATAATTTGTAAAGCCCTTGCAAAAAGATTAGAGAAGGTAACCCCTTTCATAATACATCCAGACCAAACTGGTTTCATTAAGGGGAGACATTCATCCACAAATTCACGTAGATTACTCAACTTAATAGACTTTTCTTATAGCAGAAACATGGAAACCAGTATATTATCTCGATGCAGAAAAGGCTTTTGATAGAGTTAACTGGAAGTTCTTATTTGCAACTTTACATAAATTTGGTTTTGGAAACTTCTTCATAAACTGGTTAAAATTTTATACAGTTCACCAACAGCATGCGTCAGGACAAATGACCAAACATCAGATAGCTTCTGTCTTCAGAGGGGACCAGGCAGGGATGCCCTCTCCCCTCGCTATTTGCTATCTTTATTGAACCACTAGCAGCAGCAATCAGGCAAACTACAGTTATTAAAGGCATAAAGTGTAAGAACATAGAACATAAAATCAGTCTTTATGCAGATGACGTGTTACTTTATCTTCAGAATTCTCAATCCTCTCTCTCCCAGGCAATTGAACTAATAAACTCCTTTTCAAGAGTTTCAGATTATTCAATAAACTGGTTAAAATCCACAGTTCTTCCAATTAATTTCTCTTTTGTCAATTCCCTTAATACACAATTGGAATCAGGGAATATTACATACCTGGGCATTCATGTGTCTCCCAGGCTGGCAGATCTAACTAAACTAAACTACATCCCACTATTAAAGAAAGTGGAAGATGATCTTGCTAGATGGAAATCCTTACCGATATCACTTATGGGGAGGGTTGCCACAATTAAAATGATGGTTTTACCAAGAATCAATTACTTATTTTCTATGATCCCAAACAAGCCATCATCTGATTGGTTTAGATCCCTGGACTCCTCCATCACTAAATTCCTTTGGAAGGATAAACCTCCACGAATTAGCTTAAAAACACTACAGAAGACCAAAGATAGAGGAGGGTTGGATCTACCCAACTTCTATCATTATTTCTTAACCAACAGGCTCCAATATATACCAAGATGGTTGCAACATAACCCGCTGGATGAGTCCTGGTTAGATGTAGAACAGACACTTTGCAATACTATAGAGCTTTCGGACCTACCGTTTATTAGCTCAAAAATAAGAAAGCATGAAAGCTTTAAAAGTATTAATATCAGTACCTCACTGACAGCATGGTGGGAATATCTAAAAATGACGGAGTCTTCACTAATTCCATGCAGACGCACACCCATCTGGAATAATCCTGACATATTGCAAAACAATAAAATGATGAACCTCCCATACTGGAAAAGTAAAGGAATTCTATACATGGAACACATAGTTGAAGGATTGGATTTCATTCCATTTAACAGAATAGTCTCCCAATTTGGGATAGACAAGAATAGATTTTAGAATATCTCCAAATTAAATCAGTAGTTAAAGAAAAATTTAAGCTTAAAGTAGAATTACAAACACCATCAAGGGTATTAGACTTCTGTAATCTCAAACACCCCAAATTACTGTCTAAAGTATATAAAACATTGACCAAAATAGATGATACAATAGCAATTCCTATAGGCAAATGGGAGGAGGATCTATTAGTTAGCTTTGATCAGACTTTCTGGTCCCAAACCTGTTTAAAAACTTTTAAAACGATCAGAAACCCCAATTTACAACTAATTCAATACAAAATTCTACACAGAGTACACTATACAGGTCATCGGATGTTCAGGATGGGATTTGTGCCATCTGACACCTGCACACACTGCACAGACAACATTCCTGACAGTTATATCCACGCACTGTGGTCATGTCCACCTGTTCAGGGATTCTGGTATAGAGTATGTGAAGACCTGTCAAAGTGTCTGAAATGTGATATCCCAACTTCCCCCTCATTTTGCTTGCTGGGGAACCTAGAGGATGTCCCGATTGAAACAAATTTGGTTCACGTGGTTCTCACTGCCATATGCATCGCTAAGAAAACTATCCTCATAAACTGGAAAAACAAAGATAATCTTTGCATTAACCAGTATAGAAATCTTTTATTGGATCATATTACACTTGAGACAGCCTCTGCCTCCACTTCAAATCAATCTCTCTGGGCTCCTTTGATCGGTTCCATCACATAGCGATGATGGAGGGTCATTGATATGGTCCTGCGGGATGCTGTGGTTGATGTGGTGGAGAGTCTGAGCTTGGAGTATCTGGAGGATCCCTGGGGTGGGTTCACTAGGGGGGTCTTGGGCTGGGGGCTGCTGGTGGTTGCCTCGGGGTGGGCTTCTGGTGGTTGTGTGTGGGCCTTAGGGGGTCTTGGCGGTGGCTGCGGTCGCTGCCTAGTGGCTGCAATGCCCCTGGGTTGGTCTGGGTGTGGGCCTGGTGGCTTAGGGTTTGGGGCGGCCGTCCCGGATGGGGATATGGGTGGGGCCTTGGGGATTGGGTCCTGGCATGTACGCTGCGGGAAGAGGGCGGAACGTGCGGCAGTTCCACCATGGGGAGGGGATGTCCGGGAGGGAGGATCCAGCTTTATCCTGGGTGTCTTATGTCTTACTTAATCTGAATGTTGAGTAAATGTGGGGATGGGAGTAAATATTCTGCTGGGGTGGTGTGGGTTGGTGGCCTCAGACTCCGTGGGGCTCTGTGATGCTGCTGCTTCGGGCCATGGCTAGATAGGCTGGGGCCTCCGTGCCCGGGTGGATTTTGGGAGCGGAGGTGCCTATTGGGGCCAGTAGGGGAGCTGGCTCCCTGGAGGGCTCAGGCCCCTCAGCCGTTCCTCCCCATCCTCAGACATTTCCCTCCTCCTGCTCCTTCACATCATCACACAAACATGCACATAGGGCCTTGGGGTGTGGGTAAGTCAGGGGGTGCGGTATGGATCCCATTTCCGCAGTCCTGTGGCAGCCTACACCCCAATTTTATTTGCACATTAAACACTTCCACAAAAACATTCCACACAAATGCACACTTAGGGCCTTGGGAGTGGGCACACTCAACGGCATCCGGTGGGGAAATTTCAGCCTCACTCCAGTGCGGTGTCCACTTCCAATTTTAAACTGCACCTAGTCACGGAGAGTTTTGGGGGGGAGGTGGGGCTGTGTGTTGGCATCAGCTGGTGTAGGCCACATGGTGCCGGCACTGCCTGCGGCCCGACCACAAAATGCACCTTATCAGCACACACCAACACTACATTAGAGCAGGCGGAGGGAGACTAGAGGTCTTATTACACCTCTGTTCTCAGTTAGCTGCCGGGGCTGGAGGCTAGGAGTGGGAGCTGGCCGTCTGCCTGTGGTCTGGAGTGGTGGGTTGCTTTGCTCTGCGTTGGATGGGGTGCCTGCTCACTATTACCCTGCGGAACGGGCTAACTCTGGCGTCCAGGAATGGCTGTACCTCAGGTATGGCAGCACCGGGACCAGAGTTAGGTAGGGTGTGTGGGGAGTGTGAATGGGTGTCTGGCGTACATCCTTGTAAGTCTTGGGTTGTATGTGTATGTGAGAGCATGAGGGAGGGAGTGTATGACTGTGTTTGTGTGTGACTGTATATGTCAGGTGGGGTTTTGGACTCCTCCCTTCTCCTGGGACATCTGGCAATACTACAACATCTTTGCCTACCCTCCCCTGCCTTAAGCATCTGTCTGGTCGCTCCCGGTGGCTGCCTGGTGGGATCTGGTTCCCTGGGCTCTGTTGGATCCTCGGCGGGTGGGTCCCTGGGTCCCGGGCTGCTGGGTTCCGGGCCCGGCCGACTCGGGGAGCGGCTGCGGCGGCCTGAGGGCTTGCCGTTGATATCTCCCGGACTCTGCCGGCTGCTGGTTGTGACCCCGGGTGATCCTCTGCGCCTCGAGGGGGTTGGGGCTTCTCTGGTGACGGCCTCCCTGGGGTCTCCACGCTCTGGGGTGACCTCTGGATCTCTGGGCTTGGAACTCCCTCCATCTTCCGCACGTTTTGGGGGCAGGTCTGTGGCCCTTCACACTCACTATTGGATGCTCCTATAGAGAAACCTTACACATACAAGCGTGCATACACACAGGTGCTCACATGGTGATTTCATAAGTATGACTTGGACATCTTCAGCACATGATCTAAGGTTGTGGTGGCCTAAATGCCTCAGTAATAATTACTGTATGATTGTCAGCAAACATTTTTACTTTTATATATCTTCATGTAGCTGATGCAGCAATGTTTTTGTCTTGTGGTTTTTTTTTTTTCTGCAGGTCTAGAAGCGGATTCTGGTTCATTTATTGTTTTTTCTATACGAACCCCCCTCCCCTTTACCTCCATCTCTTCCTTCTCTCTCTTCTTTTCTTTCACTTTTGTCTCCGTGTCCGGTTCGAATCTTAAAACATCTAAAATATTTTTAATAAAGTTTTGGTATCAGGCGTGACGTCAGCAGAAGCTGTAACGCTCCACCTGAGAGAAAAACTGTAAGGCTAGTCGCCAGCATTCAGACATCAATTCTGATTGCTTCACAGCCGAACAGGACACGGTAAAAAAAAAAAAGACCGGTTGCTTAGAATCTTTGTAAATTTTGTCCTGTGCATCTTGTTCTGTTATACCCATCACCTGCATGTCCTCTCTCACCACATCCATAAACCTTCGCTTAGGCCTTCCTCTTTTCCTCTTCCCTGGCAGCTCTATCCTTAGCAACCTTCTCCCAATATACTCAGCATCTCTCCTCTGCACATGTCCAAACCAACTCAATCTTGCCTCTCTGACTTTGTCTCCCAACGTCCAACTTGAGCTGACCCTCTAATGTACTCATTTCTAATCCTATTCATCCTCATCACACCCAATGCAAATCTTAGCATCTTTAACTCTGCCACCTCCAGCTCTGTCTCCTGCTTTCTGGTCAGTGCCACCGTCTCCAGCCCATATAACATAGCTGGTCTCACTATCGTCCTGTAGACCTTCCCTTTCTCTCTTGTTGATACCGCCTGTCACAAATTACTCCTGACACTCTTCTCCACCCATTCCACCCTGCCTGCACTCTCTTTTCACCTCTTCCACAATCCCATTACTCTGTACTGTTGATCCCAAGTATTTAAACTCATCCACCTTTGCCAACTCTACTCCATGCATCCTCACCATTCCACTGACCTCCCTCTCATTTACACACATGTATTCTGTCTTGTTCCTACTGACCTTCACTCCTCTCCTCTCTAGAGCATATCTCCACCTCTCCAGGGTCTCCTCAACCTGCTCCCTACTATCGCTACAGATCACAATGTCATCAGCAAACATCATAGTCCACGGGGACTCCTGTCTAATCTTGTCTGTCAACCTGTCCATCACCATTGCAAATAAGAAAGGGCTCAGAGCCGATCCCTGATGTAATCCCACCTCCAACTTGAATGCATCCGTCACTCCTACCGCAGACCTCACCACTGTCACACTTCCCTTGTACATATCCTGTACAACTCTTACATACTTCTCTGCCACTCCGATTTCCTCATACAATACCACAGCTCCTCTCAGGTACCCTGTCATATGCTTTCTCCAGGTCCACAAAGACGCAATGCAACTCCTTCTGGCCTTCTCTAAACTTCTCCATCAACATCCTCAGAGCAAAATTGCATCTGTGGTGCTCTTTCTTGGCATGAAACCATACTGCTGCTCACTAATCATCACCTCACTTTTAACCTAGCTTCCACTACTCTTTCCCATAACTTCATGCTGTGGCTCATCAATTTTATTCCCCTGTAGTTACTGCAGTCCTGCACATCCCCCTTATTCTTAAATATCGGAACCAGTAAACTTCTCTCCACTCCTCAGGCATCCTTTCACTTTCCAAGATTCCAAAACTGGTTAAAACTCCACTGCCATCTCTCCTAAACACCTCCATGCTTCCATAGGTATGTCATCTGGACCAACGGCCTTTCCATTTTTCATCCTCTTCATAGCTGTCCTTACTTCCTCCTTGCTAATCCGTTGCACTTCCTGATTCACTATCTCCACATCATCCAACCTCTCTCTCTCTCGTTCTCTTCATTCATCAGCCTCTCAAAGTACTCTTTCCATCTGCTCAACACACTCTCCTCACTTGTGAGTACGTTTCCATCTTTATCCTTTATCACCCTAACCTGCTGCACATCTTTCCCAGCTCGGTCCCTCTGTCTAGCCAATCAGTACAGGTCCTTTTCTCCCTCCTTAGTGTCCAACCTCTCATACAACTCATCATAGGCCTTTTCTTTAGCCTCCACCACCTCTCTCTTCACCTTTTCCTTATCTCCTTGTACTCTTGTCTACTTTCTGCATCTCTCTGACTATCCCACTTCTTCTTTGCCATCCTCTTCCTCTGTATACTCTCCTGTATTTCCTCATTCCACCACCAGGTTTCCTTTTCCTCCTTCCTCTTTCCAGATGTTACACCAAGCACCCTTCTTGCTGTCACCCTTACTACATCTGCTGTAGTTTCCCAGCTGTCTGGTAACTCTTCACTGCCACCCAGTGCCTGTCTCACCTCCTCCCTAAACTCAACCTTGCAGTCTTCCTTTTCAACTTCCACCATTTGATCCTTGGCTCTGCCCTTACTCTCTTCCTTTTTGATCTCCAACGTCATCCTACAGACCACCATCCTATGCTGCTTAACTACACTTTCCCCTGCCACCACTTTGCAGTCTTCAATCTCCTTCAGATCAACTCTTCTGCATAGGATGTAATCTACCTGTGTGCATGTTCCTCCACTCTTGTACCTAACCCTATGTTCCTCCCTCTTCTTAAAATACGTATTCACCACAGCCATGTCCATCCTTTTGGCAAAATCCACTATCCTCTGACCTTCTTCATTCCTCTCCTTGACACCATACCTATCCATCACCTCCTCGTCTCCACTGTTCCCTTCACCAACATGCCCATTGAAATCCGCTCCAATCACCACTTTCTGTCCCTTGGGTACACTGTTCATCACTTCATCCAACTCACTCCAAAAATCTTCTTTCTCACCCATTTCACACCCAACTTGCAGCATATGCACTAACAACATTTATCATCACACCTCCAATTTCCAGCTTCATAATCATTACTCTGCCTGACACTCTTTTCACCTCCAAAATTCTTCCTTCAGAATAACTCCTACCCTATTTTTCTTCCTATCCACACCTTGATAGAACAATTTGAGTCCACCTCCAATCAACTTGACCTTACTTCCTTTCCTTTTAGTCTCTTGTACGCTGTTTTGAAAGTAACCTCACTTTCTCTTTAACTGTCTGGTATAACAAAACATCTGTCTGCTCCAAACATAAACTTCAATGTGTTATCTGGACAGCAGAAAAGATTGTAGGCCTATAACTGGACTCCATTGAGGCCCTGTATGTGTCATGAGTATGGAAATGTGCTGGAAATATTATCCAAAACTACACTCGAGAGAGCATCCATTGCTTTCAGTTAATTTCATCAAGGCAATGTTACCAGTCTCTAAAGGCAACAATTACTAGAAACAAAAGACTCTCTCTACTACTGCAGTTATTCTAGTTAAAACCGGTTATGGATAAACTTCTGTTTTCTAAACTGCTCCATCCAATCTAAATTATATTTATTTTATGTTTATTTTTAAACACCTGATATATTTCTGGACAAGTGTGAAATTCTACATTACTGTATTCTTTTATATATTTGTGTTTTGTGCAATATATTTTAACACCTACTGTATATTTTGATGGTATCATATTGTATACTTTATATACTGCGTTGTTTAATTGTATTTATCTTGCTATGTGTATTATGGATATAAGATGAGGAGAAATACGTTATCAACCGTGTTGCCTGGCAATGAAGTTAAAGTGTCAAAGCCAATTGCCTCCTGGATTTCAGATTTCAACATTAACACTAATAGCATGTCAATTCAACCTTTTACAGATTGTGTGTAATTTAGGTATCCTTTGCTGCTAGAGTATGTGAATTTCCCTTGGTATTAATGAAGTATCTATCTATCTGTCTGTCTGTCTGTCTGCTTAAGCCTCATATAAACTCACATATCAAAACCCCTTATTATCACCTTATCATCCATTGCTTAAGAATAGAGACACGTAAAAATTTTGCTTCCTCTTGTTACATCTCATCTCTACTATCGTAACTTTCTGTTTTCTGGCCTTCCTCTTATAACACTAAGTAGCTTTCAAATACAGTATATCCTGAATGCATCTGTTACAGTTCAAGGATACAGAATACATCAGTACTTTCCTTCACCATCTTCCATGGCTTCCTATTTCATTATGTATCATATATATTTCATGGGTACTTTCTATGTTTTACACAATCTAGCTCCATCATATCTCATTCAATTTCTTCATTATTATAATCCTCCACGTACCCTTAGGAACTCTGGTACTACACATCTAATGGTCCCACAGTCCAACCCTTCTTCCTGGGGCAAAAGATCATTCTGTCTCCCCATGTCTGAAACTCTTTGTCTCAGCATTTGCATGACAGCTCTTCACTTTCTTCTTTCAAAACTAATTGGAAAACTTTTCTGGTTAAACAATGATTTTCTTCTGATTTAGATTTTTCACTCTTGTAAGTTTTGACTGTAAAGTTCTTTTTCTGTAGGATGTGTTCTGTTTTGTCATTGTTACTTGTATTTGGTTTCTTATCTTTTTCTATTGTGTAAACCATTCTTGAATTTGAGAAAGGCACTAAAATATAAATAAAATTCTAATTATTATTATTATTATGGTGATGATATAAAGTTTAATGTTTATACCAAGCAGTGCTCATTATTGACAAAAGGTCCAGTTTTAGTCTTCCATATATATTGTAGTCATCTGTGGTTGTGTTTTATGATTTGCTTTTTTCAATAATTGATCACCATTACACCAGTACTGTTTTCATGTGTTCTCTCTTAATCATAAGTATGAAATATTTAAGTAAGGAAGACATCTTTATTTAGTGGCATTTCATATGCTGATCATACCATCTCTAAGAATTCTAGTTTCCACTTTCTGCTCATTACTGATCTCTAGTAAATTATCCATAAACTTGCAGTGCTATCTGTTTAAGATGTGGTAAAATCTAAGTAATTAACATAAATGTCAGTGTTAATGTTTACAGTGTACCATCTGTTGGAATGTATTTTATTATGTATGTAGTAATAAAATATATTATACTTTTCATACCAAGAGATGGTACATCAAAAACATTTTAGTAACAACATGGAATACATTTTCATTCCATCAGAAGGTGCATCACAATCATTAGCACTGCTTTTATGAATACATATAACAGACACATAGCAACTGGCTGTGGATCACCCATCCATGTGTCCATACCCATCCATCAATGTTCTAAATCTGCTTAATACTGACCAGAGCCATGGGAAGCTGAATCATATCCAAGCTAGCATAGAATGCAAGGCAGGAACAATCCCTGGAGCATTCATTGTAAAATAAACACACACCTGATTTCAGACTTTACTCTCATTCAGTGTTTGTGTTTGGTCTTTCAGTCTTGGTGCTCATTAGAGTATTATTCTTTTGTTGTAACCAAGTAGAAACAATTACGTGCAGCTTACCACAATACCCTATCTTACTGTGCTTTCCTTCTGTTTCTTCTTCTTCTACTACTACTACTACTACTTTGGTTATAATATTATTTTTGTTATCCTTGCGATGAAGCCTCCATGTTACATATGGAATGACCTGGAATGAACAAACATTTTATATTAATGGGTTTCCATCTATTTCCCAGTATTCCTGCTGAAAAATACATTTTAAAGTTAAACTTGACATTCACCATATTAATTCCTGTCATAAATTTGCATAAATAGATATCTGTGCAAAAGGACGAAGGTCCAAGTCTTTAGAGTCCTGGTGCTTCCTGTCTTGCTATATGGTTGCGAGACATGGATGCAATCCAGTGACCTGAGACAAAGACTGGACTCCTTTGGTATTGTGTCTCTCTGGAAAATCCTTTTGTACCGTTGCTTTGACTTTGTGTCGAATGAGTGGTTGCTCATGGAGTCCTGAATGAGGCACATTACCTGCATTGTGAGGGAGCGTCAGTTACTATGGCCATGTGGCATTACCCTGAGAGTGATCTGGGTCGTGGGATCCTCATTGCTGGGGACCTGAGTGGCTGGACCAGGCCAAGGTGACGCCCACGCAACACCTGGCTGCGGCAGATAGAGGGTCATCTCGAAGGATGGCTCTGGATCTCCTGTCTGACTGGGGGTTGCCAACCAGGATCCTGAGCTGTTTCATCATGTGGTGGGTGCGACAGCACTGTACCAGTGCATGCTCCCCAACCTGATTGACCTGACCTGGAGTATGGGTCTCAATCACTTCAGGCTGAATGATAGCTCTAATGGCATGCCAGTCTTCTTTAGATGATATTGCTGCAACTCATTTTTATAGTCAGCTCACTGTTTCATCATTTCTGTGCCCCTTTCCTTCCCTGGATGATGAACAACTTTGTCTCTGACCTCCAATGTTTAGGATTCTCAGGACACTGTTGTGGCCAACCAGCCTGCTGACCTAATGTCATGTTCTTCACACTTTCAGGAGTCTGATTAACCTTTAATGATTTAGCTAACAATTTTTGGGCTATGGAGTGTTGCTGTAGTAGTTCTGACACATGTGCATTTTAGGAAGAGATGCTGCTCTGCACTGTACACCATGACTGATGCTGTTCCCTAGTATTGTGCACACATCTCTGCTGCTCACTAGGACTAAAGCTTTAGTTAAAGACTCCATACTCGCTGACCTAACACAGAGCTGATTCTTAATGTCTGACACATGAAGCATTTGTTAAGTGTTCACGATGCAGTTTACTTATTATCTCAGGCCCACAATCACTGGTAGATCAACCCAAAAGACTTCTATTCTACTGAGCTTTATGCAAAAGGACCTCTCAGTTTTGCTCAAGTGAAACAAAGAAGGAGGATGGGCTTTGTGACATTTCCAGTCTGTCTGGGTCTATTCAAGGGAAGGCTGGTAACTGTCATCTTAATTTTCTTTCCATGGAAATTTTCCCTTTCTCACATTTCTCTGTGCCAAAACTGCACTTCCATGTAATCAGTGAATTTCTACTTTTTAAACATTAATAAAATTGTGTAGATAAGATTGACATGATGAGAGCATTCACATTATGTGCAATGTTCCAAGTAATTTGAAATGTCAGGGTCCTTTGAAAATTGATGAAGCATGAAGGAATGGATTTGTGTCATGCATGAAAATCATTTCTGTTATTTTAATACGTATTATATTTCAAAGGAGATGATGATATGTCCATTCATGTACACCCAGGAAAGAACTAAACTTTAAAAGAAAGAACTTGTCAAACAGAAAACAAAGCTACAGTGTAGGACCAGGTACAGTTGTGCTTAAAAGTTTGTGAACCTTTTCGAATTTTCTATATTTCTGCATAAATATGACCTAAAACATCATCAAATTTTCACCAAGTCCTAAAAGTAGATAAAGAGAAACCAGTTAAACAAATGAGACAAAATATTATACTTGATCATTTATTTATTGAGGAAAATGATCGAATATTACATATTTGTGAGTGGCAAAAGTATGTGAAACTCTAGGATTAGCAGTTAGTTTGAAGGTGAAATTCGAGTCAGGTGTTTCCAATCAATCGGATGACAATCAGGTGTGAGTGGGCACCCTGTGTTATTTAAACAACAAGGATATATCAAAGTCGCTGTTCACAGCACATGTTTGTGGAAGTGTATCATGGCACAACAATGGAGATTTCTGAGGCCCCTCAGATAAAGAGTTGTTAATGCTCGCAGGCTGGAAAAGGTTACAAAACCATCTCTAAAGAGTTTGGACTCCAGCAACCACAGTCAGACAGATTGTGTATAAATGGAGAAATTAAGACCATTGTTACCCTCCCGGGGATGGTCGTCCAACAAAGATCGTCCAAGAGCAAGGTGTGTAATAGTTGGCGAGGTCACAAAGGACCCAAGGGTAACTTCTAAGCAACCAAGGCCTCTCACATTGCTAAGTTGTCTGCAGTTTGCTAAAGATCATGTGGACAAACCAGAAGGCTATTGGAAGAATGTTTTGTGGACGGATGAGACCAAAATAGAACTTTTGGTTTAAATGAAAAGCGTTATGTTTGGAGAAAGGAAAACACTGCATTCCAGCATAAGAACCTTATCCCATCTGTGAAACATGGTGGTGGTAGTATCATGGTTTGGGCCTGTTTTGCTGCATCTGGACCAGGACGGCTTGCCTTCATTGATGGAACAATGAATTCTGAATTATATCAAAAAATTCAAAGGAAAATGTCTGGACATCTGTCCATGAACTGATTCTCAAGAGAAAGGGGGGTCATGCAGCAGATACGACCCTAAGCACACAGTCGTTCTACCAAAGAATGGTTAAAGAAGAATAAAGTTAATGTTTTGGGAAAGCCCAAGTCAAAGTCCTGACCTTAATCCAATTGAAATGTTGTGGAAGGACCTTAAGTGAGAGTCAATGGGAAACCCACCAACATCCCCAAGTTGAAGCTGTTCTGTACGGAGGAATGGGCTAAAATTCCTCCAAGCCGTGTGCAGGAATGATCAAAAGTTACCAGAAACGTTTAGTTGCAATTATTGCGCAAAGGGGTCACACAGATACTGAAAGGAAATGTTCATATACTTTTGCCATTCACAAATATGTAATATTCGGTCATTTTCCTCAATAAATAAATGACCATGTATAATTTTTTTGTCTCATTTGTTTAACTGGTTTCTCTTTATCTACTTTAGGATTTGAGTGAAAATCTGATGATGTTTTAGGTCATATTTTGGAAAAAATAGAAAATTCTAAAGTGTTCACAAACTTTTAAGCACAACTGTATTTTCTCAAGGGACGTGTTTCACTGTCTCATAAATTCAAAGCCAGTCCTCTGAATGGAACCCATAGGAATAAAAAATAAGTGGTAAGGAAAATATTTTCTTCAGTTCCATTTTCACTTGTTGGTTCATTAACAAATGTTTTCCACAAATGAACAGACCAAGGAAATGGGCACTGAAATAATTGTTCCCAACATTCAATGTTATTAGCATTTGGATACAATTAAGGAAGCAAACTGTATAGAAAATATGAATTAAAAAAGGCAAGAAACTTAATAGTAATGGTAACAAACAACATCATGTTCGTGTCTTCCTATATTTAGTGATTATGTATTATTTGTTTGTAATTCAAGTCTTTTACCCAGTACATGACAGGTACCCCG
>NW_024380589.1:0-9075 GCF_016835505.1 Polypterus senegalus | reverse complement strand
ACTATTCCTAATTAGCTGCTGTTCTCAATCACTTGGAGATTTATCACGTATCTGATGTGGAATCACAGCTTGTGACGACCAGACCAGACAGTAGGTGTAATTATAAAGCAGCTTTATTTTTCAGAGTCACAGTGAGAAGAGTTTCAGAAAAGCAGACAATCAAATATACATGACAGCGTCAGGGCTCTTCTGAAACCCGCTGTTGGTTGGGCAAGTTTTATACCCCTAGAATCGTAATTTAATATCATTATAAAATGTAACAGTCAACACTTTATTATACACAATCCTTGAGCCCTTCAATGCTCCTTGTGCAACTTGATTTCTTGGCCCTTTGTTTGGCGTTCAGATGTGCTAAGGGAAACGTTATAAGGCAGACTCATGTGTGGAATGCTTAGACCTTGAGTCCTTTGCACAAACATTTTCTGTTTGCTAAAACAAAGCATGCTGTTACTTGGTTTCAGTAAAGCTTACTCTCAGACATGAATTAAGTACAAGGCAACGAAAAGAACATTCGTCTTCCACAAGCTCTACAGCAGTTGATCGTAAAGAGAATTATCGGTATACAGCATCAAGCACACGCTGCCTCAGCCAGTCAAACGGCAAATGCATCAGAGCCTTTCCTGTATGGACCTTGCGGTTCAGAAACAGCTTCATCCCAAGAGCTCTAAACGTACTCCATCAGTCCATCAAGTGGTCCTTGTTGAACTGTTTGTACTTATAAGTACAGTTACCTCACTGTAAACTTGCGATACAGTTATAATATTGCACAACCTGAGCCACTTTATAAAGAGCGTATTTACATATGATGCGATATCATTTTAAGATGAAATGCAGCAAAATATGTATATTACATTATACAGATAAATTGTGTGTATTGGTTACTTGTAGAATGAAAGGCAGGACAGGAATGGGGTTAGTACGTTTGAAAGAGACAGTACTGCTGCAATAAATTATTTCATCGAAGGTCGCACACGCACAGCAGGCATCTTGTGGGAGGCAGGAACAATCTCTGGACAGGGCGCCAGCTCGTCACTATTACTGCACCACCGTGTTCCCATGTTTAATAACATGCTTTAACTTCGATCATCATGAAAATGATATTAAGTATACATCTCAGTATTTGAATTATTCAGAGAGCTGTACTATCACAAATTTAATGAATTCTGTGTCCTGTTGGGGGAAGGGAAAGCCCATTTAAGAAGCACATAGTGATTCACACACATAGAAGATCACATACAATACAAAGCATTTAACATGCTACTTCAGTTATGATGGTATTTGAGAAACTAGTAAATTAAATAATTTAAAATTTAGTTTTACTTTAATGACAAAATAAACTATGTAATTAAAGTGGAAATTTCAAGATTAAAGTTGACATTTTGAGCTTTTTTCTCACTGTGTCCCTATTTTTTTTCTTTTCTACCCTACCCTAACAAGCTTTCATATCACACTCATACGGTGGACTACGACTTGCCTTTTCACGGTGACTTTGATATCTGAAAGCTTCTTTTTTGTTTCGGGCACTGTGCTACTTTGTGAACTTGAGCTTTCGAGTTTCTTCAACACTCTATGTAACTCGTTCAACTCCCTTTTGTTGTTTATACCACTGTTTAAACCAACAAATAGTATGTTTTTCCTTTCCTCCACTTGGTATTCACTGAAATTATTCTATTTTACCCCATGCTTTTGCCATTGCCTTTCCACAGAACGCTGAGCTTAAGGGCTATTTATATTGATTTGCATATTCAAAAAGGTGTAATTCTGGGAGGAGTTTGGGAGTGGCGGCAGGTGCGTGCATGTGTGTTACTATTCACTGAAGAATGTGAAAGTTGGCGAATGCACAGATTTATGCATCTGGATTTTTTTCTGTGTGCGCACATTTCCGCTTTTGCCGTGACGCCATGTTTTAGTGTGAATTCTACGCACAGCATTATGCACGGAGCCCCTGGGCTCTCCCCTCTGACCATATAAATGAGTGAAAAGGTGTAGCAGGAGTTCTTTTATGGATTTTCACTTTTTTATTTTACTTGGTCTGTTCTTGAATTTTAAATCCTGGACAATGTATTGGGAGATTGTTTGCTTTAGATTGCCCTTTACGCAAATCTTGCCTCTTTCTCATCTGATGAACTTGTGAACTTCAATTACATTTTTGTAATAAATCTCTTATTTATAAAAATTATTTGCTGCCCTTTTATGCACAAGTCGGCAGTTGATGATGATCTCCCCTTTCTTGTAGGGCTTTTGCTTTAATTTGGCATATTTAGGAGACCTCATTCATTTTTCTTTGGAGGAACACCCAATTCTGTAACAGTAACCAGTAATCAAACCTAACTTACTTGTAATAAAAAATCATAAACCAGAATTTAAAAGTAAGAAACAGAAGCCAAAACTCATAAATCAGGAAATCAAAACAATTCAAAATACACAAGAATAAAGTGTTTGTTTTTGCAAATAATTAAACAAAATCTTTTTAGATGTGATCTGATTATGTCAATTGCACAGATTTCGGGGTTCCATCTTGATGACCGTGGCACAAAGTGGTGGCACCCCGGGAAAACAGTATGTCCACATTACAAACAATTGTCAGAATAAGAATCTGTGTGCCACAACAAAAACCTACAATAGGGATTTAAAATTGAGTTAAAGGCAACCACATTAAAAATAAAAAATTTTGAACACCCTGAATCAATGACACCCCAATCCCTCTTCTAAACCTTGATTTGGCAAGAACTTTTGATATGATGGAGTTTGAGTGCATGTGGGTGTACATTGGATATACAGTGGATTAAGTAATGTTATAATAAGCCAAAAACTGTCTATCAAATGACCTTACAATAGAAAGAGGAGTGAGACAGGGATATCTACTCTTGGTACACATACTTGCAAAAAATCAGAAACAAAATATAGAAGAAAAAGAATAAGAGAATGTATACAAATATCTGGAGGAAATGAGAAACAAGTAAATGTTACTACATATATCAATGACTTTACAAATATTTGCTAATTTATAACATCAACATTTTGATTGAAAAACTTGGTGCAAGATAAAATTTAAATGTATCAGTAAATAAAATGTAGTGCTTATAATGTAGCTCAAAGTGCTTTACATGATGAAGAAAAGAAAAAGACAAAATAAATAAGAATTAAAATAAGACAAAACTCATTAACATAGAATAATAGTAAGGTCCAATAACATAGAATAATAGTAAGGTCCAATAACATAGAATAATAGTAAGGTCCAATGGCCAGGAGGACAGAAAAACAAGAAAACTCCAGACGGCTGTAGGGATCTGTAGGGATTCCAGACCATGAGACTGTCCAGTCCCTCTGGGCATTCTACCTAACATAAATGATCAGTCCTCATTGTATTCAGGGCTCTCATGGAAGGACTTGATGATGATGGTCATGTGGACTTCTGGCCTTTAATCTGTCAATGTAGGAACATCATGGTGCTTTGATTAGGTGGTGGTAGTGCAGGTCGTAAACACAAAAAACCTTGAAAAGAACAGAAGAGTTTAGGGGTTATTACGATTTTGGAGCCACTATGAATAGTAATGATAATTAATTGAATATACAGAGCATCAGGATTAAACTAAAATGAAGTTACGAGAAAGTCATGTTAAAGTAATGTGTTTTCAGCAGTGTTTTAAAGTGCTCCATTGTATTAGCCTGGCGAATTCCTATTGGCAGGCTATTCCAGATTTTATGTGCATAACAGCAGAAGGCGCCTCACCACTTCTTTTAAGTTTAGCTCTTGGAATTCTAAGCAGACACTCAATTGAAGATCTATGGTAACGATTTGGAATATAAGGTGTCAGACATTCCAAATATAAGATGGGGTGAGATTATTTAAGGCTTTATAAACCATAAGCAGAATTTTAAAGTCAATTCTGAATGACATTGGTAGCCAGTGTAATGACATCAAAACTGGAGGAATGTGTTTGGATTTTCTATTCCTCGTTAGGATTCTAGCAGCTGCATTCTGCACTTGTTGCAAACGATTTATGTCTTTTTTGGGTCTCCTGAGAGGAGTGCGTTACAGTAATTTAGACGACTGAAAATAAAAGTGTGAACTAATTTCTCAGCATCTTTCAATGATATAAGAGGTCTAACTTTTGCTATATTTCTTAAGTGAAGAAATGCTGTCCTAGTGATCTGATTAATATATCAAGATAAACATTAAACAGAAACTTTTAAGGGAAAAAAGTTTAAGGAAAATAAGAAAATTGAGCTTTGAGGGAATATGTTATTGTTCAAAAGTATCATACTACAAAATAAAAGATATAAAATAGATGCAAATAATTTAGCCATACCACATGTTCCGGCCTGGCCAGTACTTGGATGGGAGACCACCCAGGAAATGCTTGGGTTGCTGCTGGGAGAGGAGTTAGCGAGCCCAGCTGAGGGCACTTACCCTGAGGTATTAATGTGGATACCAATACCCCAGTACAGTGATGGGGACACTGTTCTGTAAAAATGGCACTGTCCTTCAGTAAAACCGAGGTCACGACTCTATGTGCTCATAACAGATTCCTGAGTATGTTTTATAAGAATGTCCTGGCTGAATTGCCCATCTCAACCTAGTCGTTCTGACCTCCTAATCATCACCCATCTCTAATTGGCTAACTATCTCACCACTTCTACCACACCACACTACTTAACAGCTAATGTGTGGTGAGTGTACTGGCACAAAAATGGCTACTGTCACATCATCCAGGTGGATGCTGCACATTAATTATTATTATTACCTTTATGTCCTTTTAAAATATTAGGAAAATCGAGGGACTTTTTTTCAGAGTCAGTATGTGTGGGACTAAGGAGAAAGCCACAAAAGGCTTTCCTAATAATAAGTCTTTAGTCCCATTAAAATTTATTGCAGCGGTTATTAACATGATCCTGAAAGGAAAGGAAAGACATCAGTACAAATTAGAAAGGTACTGGGAAAACATGTTTTTTACAGTCCTTCAAATAATAAACCTACTGCCTATAATCTTAAGCACTTCAAAGGAGGGAAAAACTGGGAACAACGGCAGAAAACAAATGAAGAAAAAAGCAAGTAATATGGGTAAAACAAATCTCCAGGAGAGACTCTACAGAAACATGATAACAGATTTAGCATGTGAAGAAGCACACAATGGTGTGAATATAAATACAAATTTAATGAAAAGGAAATCAATTAAAAGTACTAAATTTCCAAGGCCCAGATGCATTGAGTAGGAAGCTGTAGAATATGTTATTATAAATATTTCCAAACTGAGTGGAAAAGAGAAGATTTATTAGATATTATTAGATAATAAGTCAGCTAATAAGCAAACAATAATTTATGTACCTTTAAGGAAAAAGGATAAACAAAACACTGAGTAAGAATTTTTGTAATAGAAGAAACCAATTGGGTATCAAGAAACCTAATAAGAAGTTTTTAAGTACTTCCATATTTTTTTTTACAAAGGCAGTAATACCTTAAGAGGAACTTGTCACTCATTCAACAAATCTTTTGTGGTATGAATGTCTAGTTTTGCTTTCCTACAAACAGCACCTGCCACACATTCTTGAAATATTGAGGAAATACCCACATGACCCGTTTCTCTGTACCTACTTAATTTACCATACAGCATCAGTTGAAAATTTTGAGACCCCAGTTACAGTCTCCTCCTCACCCTCTATGGACATGAGCCCCGACTGGAAACAGCTGAACAGTTCTAAGTTGGATGTGCCACGAACTTTCCAAAACATGTCCAACAAGGCTCACTGACACAAACGCCTGCACTCACACCGGACAGATTTGGAGTTGTCAGTGAACCTAGCATGGACGTCTAGGGAGGTGGAGAAAAACCAAGGTAACAAGAGATAAAAATCCATGGAGATGGGCACCAGGAGCTAAGAAAAGTGCTTTTGAGCCATCAGGCTTTATTTTATGTGACTTTCAAAAACTTTACATCTCATTTAGGCAAACAGAAGGGGGAAGAAAGAATGCATTAGCATGATGAAAATACGTGAAAGAAATTATTTTAAAATTAATGTTTATGGAGAAAGGTTGTTTTAAATATTAATATTCAAGATTGTATTTTATTGACTTTTTTCTACCGCTTTGCCTATGGGTACAAAATATTCAATCATTTTGACAGATTCAGTGCACGCCAGTGGAAAGGTTTGATATGGTGTGTAACTATGATGGATGCATTGTCAAAGCCTCAGGTAAAGACAGGATTCATCTTTACCTTGCTGCTGGTTTGCACATATATTGTACCTAGTTGTATTAGATAAACTCTTGGTTTCATTCCTAATAATTTAATTTTTTTTGTTCTGCATCATGATTTTTTATTGCTTCTATGATCACGATGTGACAAAATGATTCATCAGATCATAAGAACAAGAGACACATGGAAAATAATGTTGATGATTAATTAAAGACAATGGTGCTGGATATTGTTTTATTATGCTCTTTCTTTTCTTTGTATGAACTGATAAAACAGACAATGTCAGTAATCTTTTGTTTGGTTTATTTTAGATGTTTACGTTTTCAATTAAATCAAGTCATTTTAATGTCCTAATTAAGATATTTATTACAGATATAAGCATCACTTTAAAAATGTTTTTAGTTTTGTAACAGGACAAAAAAGAGCAGTAGAAGAAGAACTGTGTGATTTATTTGAATTACAGTTGCTTCTGGATTGCATTGCTTTGTCACTGAGCTTTTACAAAGAATTACTTGGCATTTCCCATGTGAGAAAGTGGAAAGGTAAAAAGTAATTACCAATTATATACTACCAAACTGTGTTACTCTTAAATTTGTTGCATTTAATACATAACTTGTAAGTACTGGAAAGACTCTTTGTATTACAATAATAACTCCAGTGACAATATTGCCCCATCTGAGCTGACCTAGAGCCATGACACATAGTGAGAGAAACCTTAGAATAAAGAAAAAGTTAAATAACATGAAGGGCAAGAATCAAGCCAAATTCTTGATTAAAAGGCAAACATTCTGTCCTTCTTACTTTCTATGTAATCAGAGTGGTGTTGCATTATAGGAAAAGCTTGGTTTGTGCTGGAAGAGGTGTTGATGAAGCCAGCTGGGAGAACTTACCCAGTGGTCAGAATGTGGAACCCAATGTCCCAGTGCAGTGATAAGGACAACGCAGTAAAATGGCACCGCCTTCAGATGAGACATAAAACTGAGGTCCAGACTGTGGGCATAAAAGATCCCAGAACATCCTTCATAAACAGTAGGGTGTATCTCAATGTCCAGGTTAAATTGCCCTCCATGTCATTCTGGCCCCCTAATCATCCCCTCTCTCCCTTCACCACCTAAGAGCCCATGTGTGGTGAGTGAATTGGCGAGAATGGCTGCCATTGCATCATCCAGGTGAATGCTACACATTAGTGGTGGTTCCCACTCACTATGAAAACACTCTGAGTAGTGAGAAAAGTGCTATATAAATGTAAAGAATTATTATTAATAAAATATGTCAGTCACTGATAGTACAACCTGCTTTGTCCTGAACAGGGTCAGGGATTTGGTGTTGAGCCTAACCCAGCTAGCATAGGACACAAGGCAGGAAAACCCTGGATAGTGTGCCAGTTGATCACAGGGCAAACACACACACCCCAACCACACACTAGAGCCAATTTAGTATTACCAGCCCACCTAACCTGCATGTCTTTGGACTGTAGGAGGAAACTGGAGCACCCGGAAGAAACCCACACAGACACATGCAACCCACACAGTGAGCCTGCAGCATAACCACTACACCACTGTTCCACCCTGTTAAAATATGCTTGTTGGAGAAACTGTAATTTCTCAGTGCAGTAGCTTAGGTTATACTATTGTGCATGTTGCCCTACAAAGAACATTGCTAGCTGTACATCTACCGCACTACATTTAATAACTAGCCACATCAGTTCTATTCAAAACAGACAAGGTTTGGTTATTCAATTGTCTTGTGGCTGCAAATCTTATGCCTGTGTTTGAAAGACTTCAAAATGAAACCAATAAATGTTAATGAGGAACAACCAGTAGAAAAAGCAAGGTACAATAGTAACAAATATCAAAACTTAAGATCAAAGAGAGTAACAACAAAACCGGAAATGGTAAACCAAAAATCAAAGTCAAATGTCACACACGGTGCATGGGAAGCAGCTGAAGGGCTTAGACAATACTGTTTATACATCTGCCCAGGGGGGGGCGGGGGACGCTGACGCTCTTTCTGAGTTCTCTGCAGGTCTTACCCGGAAATCCCACCAGGAGCGCCATTTCCAGGAAGGACACACCACCTCGTTCCGCCCCAAGAATGAGGTCACTTCCGGTTCCGGCCCCAAGGGTGATGTCACTTCTAGTTCGCCCAGAGGACTACATCATTTCCCCTCTGAGCTATAAAGCTCACTGCCTTGCTTAGGCAGGCAGTTCTGTCTTGACTCTGTTGTGTAAACAACTGTTTTGAAAATGCCTCAATTTCTATTGCAGCCGGAAACCGATTAAACGGGTGGCTGCCCCAAACCTTTCCACTCTGGTCTCCAGTTATTACAGTGGCTGAGTCGGCAGGATGGTGTCCCCGAAGAACCCGGGACACGGACCTTCAAGGAACCAGGTGGGTGAGTACCGGGGCCGAGTTTCGGGGCAGGGAGTGCGCCGGAGGGTCAGGAAGGACGCGGTGCAGGCTCTGCTCCACGAGCATAACCCGGGGCTACCAACCCATCTCGTGAGAAGGTAGAGGGGACCCACAGGCGTGGCTGGCTTCTGGGAAAACACGAAAGTGGCTCAGTATGCTCTTCTGGTAGGAAAGCCGAAGCCGCCATCGGGACCAAGGTCCCTGTTAACGATGGGCTGTCCCCAGGCCGGCAGGTAAAGAATATAATAGACTGGGAGTTTAACCCACGAAAGGGCTGTCAGAGCAGGCTATGGCTCTCTGGCAACAGGTGGGTGAGTGGCTACGCCATTTGATTTGACCCCTTGCAAATAGTGCAGCAAGTGGCCTGTTTTGCTGCTACAGCGAATACCCCAGAATTTGCCAGCCGCCTGGGGAGAATTCCATTCTGGCGAGCTGCCAGCTCTTAACCCCAGGGCCGGCTGTGAAA
>NW_024380588.1:0-7987 GCF_016835505.1 Polypterus senegalus | reverse complement strand
AAAACATAATAAGACTTTCAATGATACAAACAACTTTTATTTGAAGGTAAAAAGTTTGCATTCGGTATGCTTTTGAACAATTAATGTACTTTTTTTGCTGTTGTATGCATGCTGATAATTTGTCTAACCTTGGCTCATACTTTGTAAGCTTGAGAGCAACACATGCAGCACTCAGGTCATCTGTTAGTCTGTTTCTGGTGTCAGATTTGATTTAATTCAAAGCTGAAAACAGCTGCGCATGCACAAGCATAAGATGTTCCAAACAAAGTAAGGAAAGCAATCTCAAGTACCTTCATTGACTTAAGATTATTTGGCAGAGAATTCCACACTTTAAGGATTTCATTTTCATAACTAACTGTGCTGTCCTTTTGTCATCCCTTGATCCTCTCAAGTGTTTCACGCAGGTCTTCCCTATTAAGCTCCGCCCCCAAAGCTTCCATTATATATTACGGGGTCGTGGATCAGGTGTGGCGATTAGCAACTCCGGCAATAATACAGATGCGGACGACTCCTCACCTGTGCGCTTAAGCTTGTGGGACTGCCCGCATCACAAAGCTCCGGAAACCGCTCCGGCCACTCTACCATAACCCCTGTAAGCCGAGTGCGGCATTTATCTGTTAAAACTGGCCTTTTCAATTTTGAGCTGTGGACCCGCTTATACCACATCCCCTCCAACCCCACCATGAGAATCACAGACACAAAGGCTGCAGTCCGTGCCGCACCCTCAAGCAGCATGTGTGCCGCCTTTACCCCAGACAGGAGGCGAAGGAAGCGGGCCCCATTGGGCTGCTGGGCAGAGGGGCGGGTGATGTGTGAGAAAGCGTCCTCCAGCTGGCCGCTTGAAGAGGGGAGCGGTGAGGGGGAGCAGCCCAGCCCCCGCATTCCTCTGGCTTTATAGTATGCGAACTCTGTGCTCGGGCGGCCGTGTGATGCTCCACTGAGAGGGCTCTGAGTGCCCCTTTGCACGCGTGCTATGGTTCGCCACCACTGGTCTATACCATTGGCGAAAGTGGACGCTCTGGACTAATGCTTTTAGCACTGTTTTACAGCCAGAGGTGAAACTCAGGTCTAACACTAAGCAATTTAATTGCATGTAAAATTAAAACATGTATTATAAAATTAATTTATAAATCCTGAAGTAAATACACAATCACTAAATTAATGTAGAATCAACACAAAGGAATTAAAAAAATAATGGCATAGTTTAATCTTAAACAATGATCTTAAACCTGAACTTTTAACAAAATACTACTTGAGCAAGTACAACCTGAATCTGAATGTCTTCCTAAAAGGAAAAATGAAAAGAAGTCAATAAGAAAATGAGGCCAATGTATTAATTCTCAAATTGGCATAGCATATGGAGATGTGTCAAAGTAAATAACAATACACTGCTAAAGACTGATTTAATTGAAAGTATATGCCTTTCTTAAATGTGCATACATTAAAACCTGTGTGAAAACTCTGCAAATACTACCCTCAATTATTCATCACCATCAACGGCTTGATGTGTCAACCTGGTATGCCATGAAAATAACAGTGTAGTGCCCCTGAGTCCAAACCTGACAGAGACACATTCCTCAGGTGGTTGAGACCTGTTCAAGGACGACAGGATTACTGACATAAAAGCAGCTCTATGATTGCTGTTTTGCAGACACGGCACTTAGAAAGCATTTTGGCAGCCTGTAAACGATTCTGGGGTCCACCTGCCAAGGTGCATGTTTACCAGTGACTCTCACAGAGCTGAGGGAAAGTGGGCATACGAGTTGCCTCCGACCCTGGGTCAGTGGGAGTGAGGCAGAGAAAGGACTGCCTGTATGAGTGGGCAAAAGGATGAAGGAGCTGGGAAAAGCTTTCTAAATGCTCATTAAGTAATTTTGCAACTTTTCTGTATTGCACCAGGACTGCCATAAACTCCCTCACCCGATGCCTTTTCCTCCCACTGCCCTGCACTAATGTCAGTATGTATAAATAAAGAAAATGAACACCAGTGCTATATTTTAAAATGTGGCATATCATTGTGAACTGCGTAATACAAAATGTTAAACCTGTAACTAAAAATGATATTTAGTAAATTTTTTAAAGTTAGTATATAGATACCGTTACTGGATGTGTATGTAATGCAGTACTGTGTGAGACATTTGCCTCGTTGCTGGCTTGGGATGCGTGATATTTTAACATGTTAAACAGGCCACATTAATTGCAAAGTTCAGTACGGTACTCTCAGTACTGATCCCAAAATGATTCTGAAGAAAATAATTGATAACTCCAAAACCCCAACCTTCTAGGATCCCTGATATATGTCCCTCGTGGAAGTCACTTCCCTACAGTATTAAGAGATCAGTTGTCAGTTAATATTGATGTTTCATACAAGTATTATGCCTTTTTCAACTCTGAGGTATTGTGTAATTATTAAAAACTGTAGGACGGTTAAATAAAACATAAACTTACTGTAAAATAAGTTGTAATAATAATGCATTATGCATTTTTGCTGATATTTGCATTTACAAACATTTTCAGTACAATTTCTAAGTTCCATACAAAACTAGATTACAAATATTAACAGCAGTTGAACTTATTAGCAACCAAGGGGCTGCCTTTAAATTACAAAGCTTCTATTCAAAGAAGACTGAATGCATTATAGTAAAATGCTACATATCCAAACTGTTTACTTCCTGTCCTCTCTAATTGTGCTCGCCATTGAGTCCCAAAATCAGTTTCATTTTCCCATATGTATACTTTATCAGGAGTTATAAATGTGGTGGGGCTAACACATAAAATGCTTAGTATCCTCCAGTTGTATTTAATTGATCCTCTGTAACTTATAGGTTTGCCCATTAGCATGAAGCACCAAAATGTGAAAGATGAAAAGAAGCCAGAGCAATTTTGCAATGAGATTCATACTCCATCAACAACCTACTGCCCATTGCCACCTAAAAGAACTGCAGTTGCCTTATTGGGAGAGAAGATTGAATTGCCTGATAGATGTTTGAAGATAAACCGGGACTCAAAGCCATCAGATAAAATATGGAGGTAAGTTTTTTTAGGCTAGCTTGCAAGTGATAGCCCAGTTATGTGTATTGTCTTTTCTGTATACAGGAATACCTTGTTTAATGAATCATCTGGGAAAAGTGCTATGATGCATGTGCATGTTCAAGTACCACTCTGTGCAACTTCCTTACATGGAATATAAGTCAGTATTGTTCCTGCTATGTAGAAATTTTAATATGTGATTATTTATATAATTTCATACTGTAGTTAAATTAAGCTTTTTTTTTAAAAAATAATACATGTGATTTTCCCAGTATGTGAGACAAACATAAAGCAATATCTGTATAAACTAAAGTGCACATTATAAAGGGGAGTAGTAATGGGAGAAAGAAAAATTTCGTAACAGAATCAGCACCTGGTCATAAAAGGAATCGGTACAAATCTTGGAATGGGGGTGTGGATTAAAACCACTTATTTTCAAGCATGTCAGAGGCACTTCTCTGCTGCAGAAAGTCCATTGGCCTGGCTATACAGCATGGTTATCAGTCTCCTTTAGGATACAGAACACGGCTACATTATTAGATGAAATATTACTGCAGTGCATCTACTTTATCCTGTTTTTCAATTCCAGTATTTTTGTTTACAAAGTGTATACATTATTGTTAGTAGATGCAGTATATCACACTGTGTATTTCTTAACAGTAATCAGTTGTAAGATCATTGCAAGAAAGGTGAGTGTTTATTTTCACATATAAAAGTTTTTTGCAAATGCAGCAAAAATCTATTTTTGCCAGCTATCTATAAAAAGTATGTAATCAAATATAGTATAAAATAAAAATTCTGTATTCCTTCATTTGTATCCATGAAACTCTCATATTTCTTTGGTTACAGGACTGTGGGTGGAATGTCTAGAGGCCCCCTTTTATCAGTGGATTTGTAGGCAGAAGCAGGGAACAGTATGTATGGGATTCTTTGGTGGGGGGAAAGCTTCCTGCATTTTACTTCTGACAAGAGGTTTTCCACTCCTATAGTTCTCTTCAATTTAGTCCATTTAAGAATGACCAGATGACCATATTCTTGGCAGCTTCTTTAAATTGCTGGATATGATGTTTGAATGAAATGGAGTGAGGGACACAATAATCTTTGAACCATTGTTGTTTTTTTTTGATGGGGTTTAATACAGCAGCTAAAAAGTATTAAAGATGTCTATTGCTACATGTTAATTTTTCTTTGTTCTAGTTAGCATGTTTTTTGTGTGTTTTAATATTATGTAGAGTACTACTGTGTTATAATGTCTTTCCATGAACCCAGCCATGAGGTGGCCATTTTACAGAGAATGTGAGGCTGTTTACACTACTGTGATAATTTGTCATGACAATTTTCTGTTGTGTATTAAGAAAATTTATATTTTATGAAGTAATTTTTTTTAATTATGTGTTAATAATTTGGGAGGTACAGGGTCATCTTACTGGTTATATTGTTAAAAAGTCCATAGGCTGATCTCAGTGGATCCCTTTTGGATGTTGTTGTGCCAAAGTTTAGATTAATTTTAGTCAATCCTTAATGTGTGGCTTCACTGAAGAAATGGGGAGAGAGAATCACAGACATATCGATCTAGTAATTAGAGGACTAAAATGTGAAGTGCAAGTTTATCGCTTCAATTTATACCATTCTCTGTCTTTGTGACAAAGAGAACATTTCAGTTTTACCTAAACAGTGGGTGTTACTGGTTGAGCATTTGTGATTATTGTACAGTGGTGTGAAAAACTATTTGCCCCCTTCCTGATTTCTTATTCTTTTTGCATGTTTGTCACACAAATGTTTTGATCATCAAACACATTTAACCATTAGTCAAATATAACACAAGTAAACACAAAATGCAGTTTTTAAATGATGGTTTTTATTATTTAGGGAGAAAACCCCCAAACCTACATGGCCCTGTGTGAAAAAGTAATTGCCCCTGAACCTAATAACTGGTTTGGGCCACCCTTAGCAGTAATAACTGCAATCAAGCATTTCGATAACTTGCAATGAGTCTTTTACAGCGCCTGGAGGAATTTTGGCCCACCTCATCTTTGCAGATTTGTTGTAATTCAGCTTTATTTGAGGGTTTTCTAGCATGAACCGGGCCTTTTGTAAGGTCATGCCATAGCATCTCAATTGGATTCAGGTCAGGACTTTGACTAAGCCACTCCAAAGTCTTCTTCTTTGTTTTCTTCAGCCATTGCAGAGGTGGATTTGCTGGTGTGTTTTGGGTCATTGTCACTGTTGCAGCACTGCTAAGATCGCTTCAGCTTGAGTTGATGAACAGATAGCCGGACATTCTCCTTCAGGATTTTTGGTAGACAGTAGAATCTATGGTTCCATCTATCACAGCAAGCCTTCCAGGTCCTGAAGTAGCAAAACAACCCCAGACCATCAGCACACTACCACTCACCACCATATTTTACTGTTGGTATGATGTTCTTTTCTGAAATGCTGTGTTCCTTTTACGCCAGATGTACGGACATTTGCCTTCCAAAAGTTCAACTTTTGTCTCATCAGTCCACAAGGTATTTTCTCAAAGTCTTGGCAATCATAAAGATGTTTCTTAGCAAAATGCGATGAGCCCTAATGTTCTTTTTGCTTAACAGTGGTTTGCGTCTTGGAAATCTGCCATGCAGGCCGTTTTTGCCCAGTCTCTTTCTTATGATGGAGTTGTGAACACTGACCTTAATTGAGGCAAGTGAGGCCTGCAGTTCTTTAGACGTTGTCCTGGGGTCTTTGTGACCTCTCGGATGATAGTCTCTGCGCTCTTGGGCTAATTTTGGTCGGCCAGCCACTCCTGGGAAGGTTCACCATGTTCCATGTTTTTGCCATTTGTGGATAATGGCCTCACTGTGTTGCTGGAGTCCCAAAGCTTTAGAAATGGCTTTATAACCTTTACCAGACTGATAGATCTCAATTACTTCTGTTCTCATTTGTTCCTGAATTTCTTTGGATCTTGGCATGATATCTAGCTTTAGAGGTGCTTTTGGTTTTCTCTGTGTCAGGCAGCTCCTATTTAAGTGATTTCTTGATTGAAACAGGTGTGGCAGTAATCAGGCCTGAGGGTGGCCACGAAATTGAACTCAGGTGTGATACACCACAGTTAGGTTAGGTTTGGATTTTTTCTCCTAAATAATAAAAACATCATTTAAAACTGCATTTGTGTTTACTTGTGTTATATTTGACTAATGGTTAAATGTGTTTGATGATCAGAAACATTTTGTGTGACAAACATGCAAAAGAATAAGAAATCAGGAAGGGGGCAAATAGTTTTTCACACCACTGTATAATATATTCTTAAATTGCAGGTTTTTATGCTCTGCTTTTGTGATACTTTTATTAAAAGTAATCCTATCGTGATTATTACTAAATAACCATATCCTTAAATGTTTGACAGTAATGTGGAATTATATTGTATCAACTTTAAAGGTATTTCTAAGAGTGAATTCTGTTTTGTGGCATTTGGTGAGATATGATTAATCTTTTGATTAAAATCCATCAACATTGTAGATTTTGTTGATACATTATGTAATGTTCTGTATTTCTTAAAACAACGGTTTCATTTTTCTGAATTTTCCAGTCATTGGAAGTTCATAATTAATGTAATCAAACTAGGAAAAGTAGAACAACATATATATTTAGGTTTTGCTGAAATGAAAAGTATTTTTGCTCGGTGTAGCAAACTGTGGTTCTGTTGATCTAAAATTCCGATGTTATAGTTGGTATAAGGCAGTGGTTTTCAATTTGAGGACAATCTGGATACGTTTTTTTATTGCAATGACATCTTAAAATGTGACTCAGAAAAGTCTTTGCTCCTTTGTCTTAGACATTCATAGGATATGGTTACTTTATTCTGCTTACTACATTTCTGCAAAGAAATACTGATCTTGATGCCCTGTACTGTATTTGTTTTAAGTGTAAATGGTAATGTAAAAAAGAGGCAAGGATCAGTTTTATGGTACTAAGAAAATTGTAAAATAAAACTGGTGACAAGGCATTATTCTCAACTGTAAAAATAGATGTGAAGGTTGAAAGGGAGATTAAGTATCTGTTTAGTTTTATATGCAGCTTTTTCATTTATAATGCAAAGTAAAGTATTTTTAAATTATTCTATAATAAAAGTGCAAATAGAAGATACTAGAACATATGCTTTGAATATGAATACAAACTGCACTGAAAACATCTCTGCTGTCCCTTTCTGCTTTAGTAAGAGTGGCAAGTAAAAACAATGTTTGGGCATTTTAAATGAATCTCTGTATAGTGTAAAACCATGTGATGTTGTCCAGACTTAAATGAAATCATCCTTAATTTAACAGCTACATTTTATGGAGCGTGAAACTATTTTAAAAAGTTGTGATTTTACCTTAGAATTTCACACTGCCTTTTAGTACTTAATTTGTCGATGCAGTCCACTGGCTGTGAATTGTTCAATCAAGTGTTTGTTCATTCTGTTAAATTTTTAAATGCACAGGTTGATTCTTTGTAAATGTTTTGCACCGAAAATGGGAAAACTATTAGGTGGCATTCTTCAAAAGATTTTCATGAACACCATCATAGCATGAGGATATTCTTTTACCTGCAGAGTATAAAGCACCCCAAAGCAGAGTTAAACTTTTCTAATCAAATTAAAAATGCTGATTAGTAATGAGCCCTGATTTTGTTTTGATGGTTGAAATATATCCACATGAGTTGCATTTTCATAGGTTAAGACCAGTGATTTACTGGACTTAGCCGTTAACGTGCTGTTATAGTATCTTACCTGTGTGGGATGGATGTCAGATACAGTACATCCCTTTACAGAAGCAGAGTATTAATTTCTAGTCTGCCTTGAATAATTTATGATTCATACCTGGGGTTCATCATATGTTGTGTAAGATGACTGTTGTGACTCAAGCTCGGAAATCCTCTACCTTTTCAAATTCAACTCAAACTCGGCTTATCAATTTAAGTGCAGACAACCTCAACAGTGCAC
>NW_024380587.1:0-8498 GCF_016835505.1 Polypterus senegalus | reverse complement strand
ACATATATAAACATATATATACATATACATACATATCTACATATATACACACACACAGCTATTTCATTATCAGATGCAATGCGGCTGTTTGTTAAACGGATGACACCAGCTCTTACGTGCAAGTCTGGCGTGGATATTATGAACTATCTGTATTTGTTCAAGTTCTATTTAAATTTTAAATAGAAGGAATTTTATTTAGTCGACAGAAATATCTTTTGGTAGGAATGGTAAAACAGACAGGAATATTATTCCTGAATAAATCAACTCAAACCTTAAACAACTTATAATATTTTGCTCTCCATAAAAATATATCCTGTCTAAATTATCCATCCATCCATTTTCTAACCACGACTTGAATCCATATACAGGGTCACGGGGGTCTGCTGGAGCTAATCCCAGCCAACACAGGAACCAATCCTGGGCAGGGTGCCAACCCACCGCAGGACACACACTAACACACACACACCAAAGGCCAATTTAGAATCGCCAATCCACCTAACCCTGCATGTCTTTTGGATTGTGGGAGGAAACGGGGCGCCGGAGGAAACCCACGCAGACAGGGAGAACATGCAAACTCCACGCAGGGAGGACCGGGAGGCAGACCGGTCTCTCTAACCTCTAGGCAGCAGCGCTACCACTGCGCCACCGTGCCGCCCTGTCTAAATTATACAAGTTAGAAATAAAGTAAACATTAAAAGAACAAACATTCAAATTTCTTTACTCTTATGTAATTTTATATTTTATAAAAAATAAACTTAGATTTTAAATATCCCAAAAGATTTTGCTCTCCATAAAATATATCCTGTCAAAATTATACAAATTCAAATATGAACATGCTGCATAACAAAACCTAGAAATATAAATAAAATGTGTTCCTTTCAGCAATAACAAATCAAATCATTCAGTTGTCTTTGCTCATATGTCATTTTAGAGCTGGACGCCTGGCATCTTTTTTTGGCAACAGGTTCGTTTCTGTTTGGTGTGAGGTTCTGTGTTGTGGAGATTCTCAGGATGGATTGCAGGTGCTCATCAGTGAGGCGACTCCTGTGTGCTGTTTTGTTAGTCTTTATCACTGAGAAGAGCTTCTCACACAGATATGTGCTACCAAACATGCACAAGGTTCGAGCCGCATGTAGACGGACTTTTGTTCTTCAAAGTCACCAAAGCGCCCGTGCAAACTCAGTGCGCTCAGTTTATCAGCAAAGTGCGTATTTGGGAACACCGTAGTGACGACTTGGTTTAACATTACTTGGTAATAGGGGCAAGTGGGGCAAGTGGTTGTGTCTCCCATAAAGCAGCCTCAATTGAAATCACTTTGTGATTGTGCACGGGTAAAACGTCCGCTGAAGTGTCAGATTCTTATTTAATTCTTCTGCTTTCTGTATCTTCTGCATTGCATTCAGGTCTTTCAGGTTACCCTGATGTTTTGTTTTATAGTGCAGTCTTTTAGATTAAATTCTGTAATTACAGCCACATTAGCTCCACAAATGAGACACACGGGTTCAGTAAACATATACTCAGCCTCCCATCGGTTTTAAAGGCTCTATTTTCAGAATCAACTTTTCTTTAGCATCGTGTGAGCTAGCCGCGCAATAACTTGCAGCATCTTTAAGGTAGACTTGATTAACGTGGTAACTGTTCGGCAAGGCAGCTGAAGCGCTGCATTATGGGATCTGTAGTTTATTGTGTTACCAGCGCCATATACCCGGGCTTTAATAACAATAATACAGTATATAAAATGATCTCAAGGGATATAATTACACGCTGGTCGGATGTGGCTGCGCCCTTGAGTTTGACACATATGGACTAAATAGAACTTGAAAAGATATATTTTTCAAATGTGATCGCTAATTCAGATAGAGTTGACGCTACACTACAGCCTGCATGCCTCAATAAGTCATCCTCCCTTGCCCTTACTTTTTACCGTTCATCTAATGAATACACTGAGTATGGCTTTACCAAAACAATCACTGATGGCGAATAAAGTATCCATTATTCGAGTATGTAGATCGGGTTATATATATATACATATTGTGGTGTTTATTCTTCCCCAAAGAAGACAGCACAAACAAAAACAAAGTTTTGGGGACCGTCCCCATATATTGTCATCCAGACAATAAAGAATGTAAATGATTCAGAGTTTCCAAAAGTAAAACAGTGAACAACTTTCTTTGACAAAATGGCTTTATACAGAACAGGATTATGGTACAGGAAATGGTTGGCAGGAAGTGACGTTGGAAACAGGAACCGGAAACAACGTCATCATGATTGGGCGGAAGTGAGGTGGATTGATGGAGCCGGAAGTGACATCATCATGGTTGGCCGGAAGTGACGTCGTCACGGCCATTTTGGAACCTGGAAGTGGAGGAACTATTTTTCTTCAGGTGTTCTGTTGACCAAAAGAGATTTGGGTAAGTACCACGTGATAACCCTCTATCTCGCGATGTTTCACTCACCTTTAGGCTCTTTGACTGCCTCCTAATCGCACATGTGTGACATGACCCCCCAGCCCAGACCCATCGGGTCGGGCGTCCTGCACCGAGAGGTCGTGGACACGAGAGAGAGCATCTGCGCTGGCCTGCAAGGAACCTCTACGATAAATGACACTGAAACGATAAGGTTGAAGATCAAAACCACCTAGTGATGCGAGGGTTAGACTCCCGATGAAGGGACATCCACTGTAAAGCAGCATGATCCGTCACCAGAGTAAACTCACGCCCCAATAGGTAGTACCTCAAAGACGGACAGCCCACTTAATCGCCAAGGCTTCTCGCTCCACCGCAGCATACTTGGTCTCCGGTCCAGCAGTTTCCGGCTCAGGTACATAACAGGGTGTTCAGCACCATCAACGCATTGGCTCAGCACGGCACCCAAACCTGTGGCCGATACGTCGGTCTGGAGGATGAAAGGAACAGAAAAATCAGGAGAACTTAAAACAGGTGCTGAAGTAAGGGCCAATTTTAAGTCACTGAATGCTTTATCAACCGAAATGTCCCATACCACTTTTAAAGGTGCGCGTTTCCTTGTTAAATCAGATAAGGGCGCAGCTATTTCTGAGAAATGCGTACAAAGCGGCGATAGTAACCTGCCAATCCCAAAATGCTTGAACTTGCCTCTATTCATCGGACGGGCCAATTCAAAATGGCATCAATTTTAGAACATTGTGGTTTAACAACACCCTCCTACTAGGTAGCCTAAATATTTGGCTTCTCTTAACCCAAAAACATTTCTTCGGATTAATTCAAGACCAGCAGACGCTAGCGTGGAGAGTATTGTTTGAACCTGCCATACATGATCCTTCCACGTGCTGGAATAAATGACAACATCATCTAGGTAGGCAGCACTATATGAATTGTGGGGCCGTAGCAGTGTGTCTACCAGGCGTTGGAAGGTAGCTGGTGCCCGTGCAAGCCAAAAGGAAGGACCCTGTATTGCCAATGTCCACTGGGAGTACTAAAAGCGTTTTTTCTTTGGCGAGTCCGTTAAGGGAATTTGCCAATACCCTTTGGTCATGTCAAGAGTAGTTAGGAATTGAGCGTTCCCTAACCGATCAAGTAAATCATCTACCGCGCATGGGATACGATCAAATTTAGAGACCTGATTAAGTCGCGAAAGTCATTACAGAACCTCCACGACCCATCAGGTTTAGAAACTAAGACAATTGGACTAGACCAAGGGCTATAGCTCTTCAATAACCCCAATTCCAGCATTCGTCTAATTTCCAACTCTACTTCCGCTTTCTTTGCCTCCGGGAGCCTATAAGGTCTCTCTCTGACAATCACTCCAGGGTCAGTAATAATGTCGTGAACAATCAGCGATGTACGTCCAGGTATCTCGTCCACAACTTTAGGGACAGACAAGATAGCCGCCTCGAGATCTTGTCGTTGTTTAAATGTCAAATCGGGCCAAAATTAAGGTGGGCACATGACATAAAAAGAACGAGGCTGATTGGACGAGGGATCAGGTCCCTGTCCTTCCATGGTTTCAGCAAATTAATATGATACACTCGTTCAGTCGGTCGCCGATTAGGTTGTTTAACCAAATAATCAACAGACCTTTTCTTTCTTTAATTTCATAAGGGCCTTGCCAATGTGCTAACAACTTTGAATGAGAAGTTGGGACAAGCACCATTACACGATCACCCGGGACAAATTCTCGAATGGTGGTGTTTCGGTTATAATAACGGGACTGCGCTGCTTGTGCCTTTTCCAAATTTTCTTTTAGAATAGGTCTGATTTTCTCTAATCTATCGCGTAATTGCGATATATTCAAGAATATTTGAAGTAGGGAGGACCTCCTCTTCCCATCCTTCTTTTAACATATCCAAAAGCCCCTGGGTTGTCTTCCATATAATAATTCAAAGGAGAGAAACCAGTGGAGGTCTGAGGGACTTCCGATAAGCAAACAAAACGAGAGGAAGCAACTGATCCCAGTTTCTTCCATCCTCGTTAACTACCTTCGTAACATCTGTTTTAAAGTTTGATTAAAGCGCTCCACCAACCCGTCAGTTTGGGGATGATAGACAGACGTTTTCAGATGTTTTATTCGGAGTAATTTGGCTACTTCCCTGAACGTCTCCGAAGTGAAAGGAGTCCCTTGGTCCGTTAAAACCTCTTTGGGGATCCCAACACGGCGAATATCCCTACTAATTCCCGCGATGTTTTTCGTATTAGCTGAGCGCAACGGAACAGCTTCGGAAAACGAGTGGCATAATCTACTAGCACCAAAATATATTTAAAACCTTTTAACGAGGGTTCCAATGGTCCTACGAGATCGACACCGACTCGTTCAAAGGGATATCAATAAGGGGAAGGGAACGAGAGGAGCTCGCGTCCTTCTTGGAATCTGGCGAAGTTGACACTCGGACATGAAGTGCAAAATCGCGGACCTCCTCGTTAATTCCCGGCCAATAGAATCGAGTTTATTCTCTCTAATGTTTTTCGAGCCTAAGTGGGCTCCTAGAAGGTGAGCGTGTGCTAATTCACACACCTTTAGCCGAAAAGTGCGTGGAATCAACAACAGCGCGCACTTCTCCCTCATGTTCTGCCACTCTATATAATAATTCGTTTTAAGTACAAAGAACGGCATCGGTGGCATGGGATCCAGGGTTGTATAACCCTCGGTAGATACTATTGCATTCCTAATATTTTTTAAGGAATCATCGTTCCATTGTTCTCTTTTAAAAGACGATGGTGTTAATAGAAATTGGGCAGTTAAGTCTTGTATTGGGTCTTGTGCGACCTCAAGGGGTGTGGTTTCAGTCACCACGTCCTCTCGTTAACTGTACTAGTTCCCGAGAGGTCGATGGGACATCAATTCTTCACATTGGGTACCCGTATGGGTCCGTGCTACTGTGGGACATGGCGTGGAGGCAGTCGGAGCAGTATTCTCCATTACTAAGCCTAAATGTTTTTTAGGTACAGTTACGTTATTACCGCTGGTAATTTTATTCCAGTCTCTACCCAGTATAACTGGAAAAGGGGATCGTAATACAGCCATGGCCATGCTCGTAAGGTGATGATTTACGATACCACACATCTGGCAGTTTTATAATACGGATATCCCCATGAATACATTTTAGACTAGTTTTTATTCTAGTCCACTGTTGCGGTAAAGCGAAGCGGGTAGCAACAATGGAAATGTTACTCCCGAATCAAACATTGCTCTTACCTTCCTGCCATTTATAATATCTGCACCTGTATATGGAAGAGATAAAGGATTAGTCACAGTGGCACAATACCTTTCTCCCTTAACTAATGAGCAATCCATGGGCTCAAAGGAACAGTTGGGGGACAGATGTCCAATCTCCCCACACTTGAAACAGCGGGAAGATTAGCACCTCTGTCCCGTTACGGACGGCAGGCTCGGAGCTTGTCGGGTGGGCTCAGGAGCTGCCCCACGTGCCTGTTGGGTTGGCGTGAGAACCGTTCTGATTTCCCTGATTTGCAAGCCGCCCAGTGGCGCTCTGTGATTTGTATTAAGGTGTCCATGTCCTCAAGTTTTGTTTCGGACTTGCTGGGCGATATGGTCAGGGAGGGCATGCACAAAGGTTTCACACGCTATAAGCTCGGCCATCTTGTGCGAATTATTAATGTCGGGCCGTAGCCAGCGACATACTTTCCCCCAGGCTTCAAAGCCCTGGGTTCTTATCGGTCTCTCCGGATCGAACTGCCACTCCCTCCATTCTCTCGCCTGCTGTTCCAGATACGCCGTGGCGCTTGAACACCTCCTTCTTTAGAGCGTCATAATCAGCAGCCTGCTCCTCAGTTAGATCATAATAGGCTCTCTGCGCGCCCCTTCAGGTAGGGAGCCAGTAGGTACGCCCATTCCGACCTCGGCCATGCGTTCGCTTAGCGTGCTCAAGATCAAAAATATGTTTCTATATCGTCCGACTCCGTGAGTGTTAGTTATGGCAATAGGAGGTGGCCGAGCGACCTCCGTTTGTACTCCTGCAGCAGCAGCATCAGCACGAGCGTTGGCTTCTGCTACTTGGGTCCTTGTTTCCCATCTGTAATTTCAGGGTTTGAAGATGCCCATGATGGTGTTGAGAACGGTATTCAGGTCCTGTTCCTCCGACATCTTGAAGCAGACGAAAAACAATCCTAGCCGACTACGCCAATTGTGGTGTTTATTCTTCCCCAAAGAAGACAGCACAAACAAAACAAAGTTTTGGGGACCGTCCCCATATATTGTCATCCAGACAATAAAGAATGTAAATGATTCAGAGTTTCCAAAAGTAAAACAGTGAACAACTTTCTTTGACAAAATGGCGGCTTTATACAGAACAGGATTATGGTACAGGAAATGGTTGGCAGGAAGTGGCGTTGGAAACAGGAACCGGAAACAACGTCATCATGATTGGACGGAAGTGAGGTGGATTGATGGAGCGGAAGTGACATCATCATGGTTGGCGGAAGTGACGTCGTCACCGCCATTTTGGAACCTGGAAGTGGAGGAACTATTTTTCTTCAGGTGTTCTGTTGACCAAAAGAGATTTGGGTAAGTACCACGTGATAACCCTCTATCTCGCGATGTTTCACTCACCTTTAGGCTCTTTGACTGCCTCCTAATCGCACATGTGTGACAATATATATATATATATATGTATATATATATATATATATATATATATAGTAGAATACCGGCCTTGTGAGAAGTAGTGTTTTAAAGAAGGTACGAAAAAGAAAAGGAAAAATTTTAAAAATAGCGTAACATGATTGTTAATGTACAGTATTTGTTTTGTCATTGATACTGAGTGTTGTTCTCATCAAGGATTTGATTATTATTATTTCTTTCAATCAGGTTCGTATTTGTAGGATGTGTTGTGTTCAAGTTACATTCCGTGTTTGTCAATCGTTGTAAAGATAACAGGTTTCATTCATCGATTCGTTTCTTACTGCATCAATAAACAGCTCGTCTTCTTCTTTATCTGAGACCTGACACTGCATGCACGGGTTTTTTTTACACTGTCTTCCTTTAGCGGGACATTGACTTTTTCCAACGTGTGCTTTGTTTCCGCAGTAGTTGGATTTATGAATATGCTTGTATGTATGAGACGCTCATATTTTTGCTGCCTTTTCAATTGTGTAATTCGGTTTTGTTCAGCGCCTTTGGAACTGTTGCCTTTATCTGTGCACTGCGTCCAGTTCACGTGAGCCACTCGGTGTACATGCATCGAAGGTTCCCAGCTGTGCTGGTGCCATCTCGTGCTATGTCCATGGCTGTATTTAATGTTACCTTAGTCCTGGCACTTAAAACTTTCTCGCAGTTTCGCTGAGTTTGTGTCAAACACCACCCTGACCATCTCATCTTCCTCTCCATAAGCACAGTCCTTCACCCGTGAATATTTACCCGTGGCAGTTTGCTATTGGATTGCGCTGACGGACGGCCTTATATGGGCAGGCACTAAATTACAAACGCCAGCGCAGCCTGTCTATGAACTTAATTTAAAGTGTAGGTTTACATCGTGCTTTGTTTCAGTAGCAGAACTCATGAATATGGTTGTATATGTCACTCGCCGCTTCTTATTGTTTGCTGCCTTCTCAATTATATAATGCATGTTTTCTTTAGCGCTTTTGAGGTCTTCCTGGTTTTCTATGTACTGCGTGATTACGTGGGAGGCGTGATGATGTCACACGAAACTCCGCCCCACGGCGTTGCAGCTCATCTCCATTACAGTAATTGGAGAAAAACTGCTTCCAGTTATGACCATTACGCGTGAATTTTGATATAAAACCTGCCCAACTTTTGTAAGGAAGCTGTAAGGAATGAACCTGCCAAATTTCAGCCTTCCACCCACACGGGAAGTTGGAGAATTAGTGATGAGTCAGTGGTGAGTGATGTGAGTGAGTGAGTGAGGGCTTTGCCTTATTAGTATAGATACATGAAAACGTTTTTGTTTTAAAGATGGTTTGACACATGAATTGGTCAAATAAGTATAGATTTTAAGCATTGTTTGACTTTCACCTAAACCAGAATTAAGATGTGTCTCAGATGGA
>NW_024380586.1:0-7707 GCF_016835505.1 Polypterus senegalus | reverse complement strand
CCTTCCTAAACTCTCTTCTCACTTCTCTTCACAATCCCCATTACTCTGTACTGTGATCCCAAGTATTTAAATTCCTCCACCTTCGCCAACTCTCACTCCTGCACCCTCTCCATTACACTGACCTCCCTCTCATTCACATACATGTATTCTGTCTTGTTCCTACTGACCTTCATTCCTCTCCTCTCTAGAGCATATCTCCAACTCTGCAGGGCCTCCTCAACCTGCTCCCTACTATCACTACAGATCGCAGTGTCATCAGCAAACCTCATAGTCCACAGGGACTCCTGTCTAATCTCGCCTGTCAACCTGTCCATCACCACTGCAAATAAGGAGGGATAAGAGCTGATCCTTATGTAATCCCATCTCCAGTTTGAATGCATCTGTCACTCCTACCGCAGACCTCACCACTGTCACACTTCCCTCGTACATTTCTTGTACAACTCTTAGGTACTTCTCTGCCACTCCCAACTTCCTCATACAGTAACACAGCTCCTTCGAGGCACCCTGGCATATGCTTTCTCCAGGTCCACAAAGACACAATGCAACTCCTTCTGGCCTTCTCTAAACTTATCCATCAACACCTCCAAGCAAACAACGCATCTGTGGTGCTCTTTCTTGGCATGAAACCATCCTGCTGCTCACTAATAATCACATCACTTCTAACCTAGCTTCCACTGGATTTCCCATAACTTCACGCTGTGGCTTATCAATTTTATCCCTGTAGTTACTACAGTCCTGCATCCCTTAATCTTAAATATCTGCACCAGTACACTTCTCCACTCCACGGGCATCCTCATTTCTAAGATTCCATTAAACAATCTGGTTAAAACCCACTATCATCTCCCTAAACACTTCCATGCTTCCACAGGTATGTCATCTAAACCAACGCCTTTTCCATTCTTCATCCTCTTCATAGTTGTATAATGTAATAAACTATATTTTGCTGCATTTCATCTTAGAAATGATATTGTCATCATATATACATACAGTCATGTGAAAACATTAGGACACCCTTTGAAAGCATGTGGTTTTTGTAACATTTTTAATAAATGGTTATTTCATCTCCGCTTTCAACAATACAGAGAGATTAAAGTAATCCAACTAAACAAAGAAAACTGAAGAAAAGTCTTTCAAGATCTTCTGTAAATGTCATTCTACAAAAATGCCTATTCTAACTGAGGAAAAGATAGGACACCCTTGCCCCTAATAGCAGTGTTACCTCTTTGGCTGAAATAACTGCAGTGAGACGTTCTTGTAGCCATCTACCAGTCTTCAACATCGGTCTGAGGAAATTTTACCCCACTCCTCAATGCAGAACTTTTCAGCTGTGAGATGTTTGAGGGTTTCTTGCACGTACAGCCTTTTCAAGTCACCCACAGCATCTCAATGGGATTCAAATCTGGACTTTGACTTGGCCATTCCAGGATCTCCATTTCTTCTTTTCAGCCAATCTTTGGTTGATTTACTAGTATGTTTTGGGTCATTGTCATGTTGCATGGTCCAGTTCCGCTTCAGCTTTAATTTTCTAACTGATGGTCTCCACATGTTCTCAAGCACCTTCTGATACAGTAGAATTCATCGTGGATTCTATGATGGTGAGCTGACCAGGTCCTGCTGCAGCAAAGCAGCCCCAAACCATGACACTTCCACCTCCATGCTTCACAGTTGGTATGAGGTTCTTTTCTTGAATGCTGTGTTTGGTTTACGCCAAACATGTCCTCTGCTGTTGTGTCCAAATAATTCAATTTTGGACTCATCTGTCCAAAGAACATTATTCCAGAAGTCCTGGTCTTTGTCAACTTTATCTCTGGCAAATGTCAGTCTGGCCTCGATGTTTCTCTTGGAAAGCAAAGGTTTCCTCCTTGCACACCTCCCATGCAAGGTAAACTTGTACAGTCTCTTTCTGATTGTAGAGGCATGTACTTCTACATCAACAGTAGCCAGAGCCTGCTGTAGTTCTCGAGATTACACTTAGGGTTTTTGGAGACCTCTTTAGCATCTTGCGGTCTGCTCTTGGGGTGAACTTGCTGGGCGACCAGTCCTGGGCATGTTGGCAGTTGTTTTGAAAGCCCTCCACTTGTAGACTATCTTCCGGACAGTGGAATGGCTGATTTCAAAATCTTTGAGATCTTTTAAATCCCTTCCCAGACTCATAGGCTGCTACAATCTTTTTCTGAAGTCCTCTGACAGCTCTTTTGTTCTCACCCATGGTGCTCACCTCACTTCAACAGTCAGGAGCACACCAAACTAAATGTCTGAGGTTTAAATAGGGCAAGCCTCATTCAACATGCAGAGTAACGATCTACTAATTTATGCACCTGGTGTGATATACCTGTGTGAGATCTGAGACAATTTAAGAGGGAATACATGTGAGGGTGTCCTATCTTTTTCCTCAGTTAGAATAGGCATTTTGTAGAATGACATTTACAGAAGATCTTGAAAAGACTTTTCTTCAGTTTTCTTTGTTTAGTTGGATTACTTTAATCTCTCTGTATTGTTGAAACGGAGATGAAATAACCATTATTAAAATGTTACAAAACACATGCTTTCAAGGTGTCCTAATGTTTTCTCACATGACTGTACGTGCTTTATAAAGTGGCTCAAGTTGTGCAATATTATAACTATTTTCCAAGTTTACAGTGGGGTGATTGTACTTATAAGTACAAACAGTTCTACAAGGAGCACTTGAACTGATTGAGTGAGTTTAGAGTTCTTGGGATGAAACTGTTTTTGAACTGCGATAAATCCCTAACAGCAAAGGCTCTGAAGCATTTGCCATAATGAGAGCAGTTCAAATAGACTGCATTTGCTTGATGCTGTATCCCGATAATTTTCTTTCCGATCAGCTGTTGTAGAGGTGTGATTCCACACTCAGATGCAGTGGGATGAATACTTGAGAGTAACAACGATAAGGCTATGATATTTGGAATGGTTTGGCCATTCCGTGAACCATTATATTGTTACAGGTTAATTACAATCAGATGCCTTAAATTAACAATATGTGGTTAATTTCTGTGTATTTGATAGACCAGCCACAGGGATGTGGATCTAAAGAAAAGGGGAAACCACACTGGAACAAAGCATTACATTGATGCTGGGTGGCACCAGTTTGCAAAACCAAGCTGGGAACTTATGCACGCCAAGGATTTAGCTGGCGGAAAATGTGCGTGGTTTTACACCAAGTTTAGTTTTTATACATCACGCATGTGAGCATGGAAACGGGAGTATGCAACATTTTTATACATGAGGCCCCAGGTGTCCAATGACCTTCTTCTGCAGCACCTCCTGGTGTGGCGGAAGTGCTGCTAAACAGGGCCCAGTAAACCTCCAGGCACCTCCTGGTGGTGGCAATGGGCCCCAACAAGGTTGAGCTTCCATGCTCCAAACCTGTGGCCCTGTTGCAAGTTAAGGGGCTGCCCTCTATCGGTCTGGGGGAGACAGTATCCAGAATAAGCCCTCTCCCCCTGTATTTCTGTGTTGAAGGCATCACTGCTGGAAATGGGCCCAGGCAGTCTGTCACACTGCAGATTGTCGTTAATGTTCAGATCAATGAACTGAGAGAGCCACGGAAAAACCTTAAGATCCTTGAGGAGTCCATGGTGAATTCTGGGGTGCAGTTGTGATCATTATCCTTTTGTAGAAGCCATACTCTTTTTCATTTTTAGCTTTTATAGGTGGTGTGATGTTTGCCTCAGAATTTTCTAATATTTAATTGAATCCATTCTTCCTCTACCAGTGAACAGTTCCCTGTATTCCTGGCTTCAACACAAGCCTAAAATGTGATTGATCTTCTCCCATTCTTAACAGTCAGAGATGTTTTCTTGTCATAGAATTCTGTGCCCTTTTTCCTCCAAACACACCTTTGCACATTTGGCCAAAAAGTTATTTTTTGACTTCATCAGTTCACATGGTTTGGTTCCAAAATGCATCAGGCTTGTTTAGATGTTCATCTACAACCTTTGAATTTTGTGGTGAAGGCACAGGAAATTTTTTCTTTTGATTGCTCTTTCTTGGAGGTCATATTTCTAGTGGTTTTGGTGCACAGTAGAACAGTGCATCACCACTCCAGAGTCTGACTACAAAAGACCACCAGTAAGCTTTAAGATACAGGGGTTTAGATTTGCCATTCTAGCAATGCTATGAACAGTTGTCTTGGTCTTCCTGACCTCAACTCGATTTCCACCATTGCTGTTAACTGCCATCTCTTAATAACATTACCAACTGAGGAGGTGGCTACTTGAAAACTCTTTGACATCTTCTATAGTCTTTTCCTGCTTTGTGACTATAAATTACTTTATTCCTCAGAGTGTTAACACAACTGCTTAGTGGAGCCCATGGCTGCTGATTGCTGGGACAAGATTTGAGGAGTCTGCAAATTTATACAGCTTTGGATTTTGCATCACCTGGCCATTGCTAATTATGATTGTGAACAAGCCAAAGCCCTAAGGAGCTAATTAGGATCTGATATCTTATGGGAAAAAAAGATATCTGAGACCTCCGATCTCTTGTGGTGCACAAACATTTCTGGGGTACTCCTTTTTTCATGCTACAAATCAAAAATAAGGCACAAATCTTGTTTAAAATGCAAAAAAGAATGTTTTATCTTTAACTTTATGGCAGTGAATATTGATATAACTATTCACAGTAACAGTTATTTTCATCAGGGGGGTCCCACACATTTGCATATCACTGTATATGAAATGTCATGAAAGTGTTCATCCTTTTCAGACGTAGCATTATCAGGATAATCTGCTTGGCAGAGTATATCGTGCACCCAAGCGAAGAATTAAATAACCGAACCCTTAAATTTGTAGTATAGAAAATGGTGGTGTATCTAAAATGATAAATTGCAATTATTTTTGAGGGATACTCTGATTTTGTCTGTTTTTTTTTCAAACAGTGCCATTATTGACGGCTAAGACACATTTGTTTCCTTAGAGGTTTTCTTGCTTTCACTACATTGCTGAAAGTAGATGCGCTTAGCCGAGTGTTGTACCTAAACATTTCTCATCAGGTTTGTTACAACAAACCACAACTAACTTTTTCATTGTAAACTTTATATATAAAATTACTATCACATTTCAGATACTTTAAGAAGTTTCCACACAGCAGTTATTTTCTTCATGAGTTTCCACTCTATGCACTCTGTCAGTTGTATGTGTGCCCTCAGCTTAACATATTCCATGTCATGAAATCTGTGGACCAGTCAACCAACTACAAGCCAATTTCACAATAAACAGCAAAAACTGGGCACTTTTAATTCAAGAATCATTAATTTGTGTAACACTACTGTTAAATTCAGTTGTATTTCTTCTTTATAGCGCTCTTCATTGAGTCCAGGCTTGGACTGTTTGATGTTTTCAGCCATAACAGAGATAATAATTATATACATGAACACACACATTGGATCAAATAAACAGTAAAACCTGGCAAATTTTAGCTTAGTCAACATAAGTAAGTCTTGATAGTAGATACTCTTTAACATTTATAATGGTTAGTATAAATGTCACCAGCATGTCACAAAGGTTACCAGTCCTGGTGTCACCTGCCACTCCCCTGTAGAGCTGAAACACCAACAGCTGTCCTGTTCCTTGGTTTTCTCATCTTCTATTTTTCCTCTGAGGTCACTGCAGCTTCTTTTGGCCTGTACACTGAGGCTCACTTATCCATTGCTCTCTTTGCTTTGGTGAATGAAAGAAGACATTTTGTTGTTTGTTTTGGTGTCAAGTGGTTTTAGTTCATTTGTGGATAAATGTCAGGACACATTCTAATTATTGAAGGTGCATTTTTCGTGCTTGGCGTGGCATTCTGTTTTATATAGTACCCTCCATAATGGCGGAGACAAAGAAACATTCTTCTTGCATTTGCTCCTTTAATCTACTGTTTAAAATTACAAATTAAATAATTCTGATGTAATTAAAAGTACAAATTACTGATTTTCATTTAAGGATTTGCAATCATTTCAGTCACACCTTGTAGAAATGACAGCACTTTTTCTGAATCGCCCTCCCATTTTAGGGCACTGTAATGTTTGGGACAATTGCCAGAGGTGTGTGTGATTCTTCAGGTGTGTTTCATTGCTTTAGTCTTGCAGGCAGAAGACACCTCAGCTTACTCCTACCTACAGACTACCTTTGGTCTCTGTAGTTGTCATTGTTCAACATGATGGCAAGAGCTGTGCCAATGAAAGTCAAAGAAGCTGGAAAATAATAATGAAATCTTTAGAGACAATGCAAAACCTTAACATTACCCAATTCTACTGTCTAGCATATCATTAACAAGAAAGATCACACTGGTGAGCTCAGTAATCATAAAGGGTCTTGTACGCCAAGTAAGACCACCACTGCTGAAGACAGCAGATGTTGCTGCAGATTTCATTTTGATCAGGACTTGCACAGCCTGATGGTAACGATATTGCATATATCTCTTGTCACACACGTGCGCATGGGAGGCAGCTAAAGGGCTTGAGTAAAGGGCAGTTCCGATGCATGCCGGGATGTGGCAGAGTGCACTGACTCTTTTTCTCCCTTTCCTGTAGACCATTCACGGGAGATTCGAACTGGTGCTCTCTTGACATCACTTCCGGGACCAAGCCTATGGAAGGAGACCTTGCCGGCTCCGGCCCCTGTGATGTCACGTCCGGGCTCGAACCAATGGCTGAAGACCATGAGCCCGACACCTATGATCTCACTTCCTATTTTCCCCTTTAAAAGTCTGTTCCCTATTCCCTCAGTTCTGTCTTGGACTCGGTTGTGTGCACATCAGTGCAGTATTCATTTTTAAATGACTTTTGCCGCCAGGAAATCAATTATACGGGTGGCTGCCCTCAAATGTTTCTATGACTCTGTGTCGAGTTTGTGACACTCTCTACCATCTTAACTATACCATCCCATACAGATGGCATTACGTAGCTCAGGGTGACTGAGAGATTCCTCACCAGTCAGGCAGTTCACACTGAAAAGCCGCCATCGCTGAATAATCCACAGCTATTAAGACCTGTAAGAGAAAAGGGATTGTGTGATTTTTGTATGGTGGTCTCTGTAATGAAGGCTGCAGTTCAGCACACACTTCAAAGAGGATGACAGTAGGGAGTCTAAATCAGCTAAGTCATCATCATGAGTCAAAATGTCATTGTGATACATCAAAACTCACTTCTTGTGTAGCCTGTCAAACATCAGAATGGGAAATTTGTAATGAAATGAGATTTTCTATTCACTTCTTTGTTTTTCCACCTGGAGTTGCTAAAATTCCAACACAAATAAATAAAGTCTGCATGGGACTTACAAATGCTCAAATTGTGAAGGAACTTTGAGCCAATTTAAATGGCAAGTTCTAGTTTTATAAATCCTAACATTTGCATAAGAAACAGCTTTCATATATGTGGCTGAGCATAAGGAAATTTTATACATGTGGCTCTACTGAGTAGTTGTAATAAAGGACATAAAATTAATAAATTAAGTGTGTTTTCCAAGCACAACAAAAGTTTTATAATTACTTATACTGATCAAAGGTTGTTCCTAATTTCAGCCATCATGTATTTAATGTGAGGTAATGTTGATAATAAGGCAGCAAATTGATAATAAGCACATTTTTTTTCCATTTTGTTTTAAATTTTACACAGGAAAGAAAGATCACTGCAGTGTGGAATGTGGCAGAGAATTCCCTAAAAAGAGACAGTTTTACTCTACAGACAACTAGACTGCTTTT
>NW_024380585.1:0-13766 GCF_016835505.1 Polypterus senegalus | reverse complement strand
AGGATGGCCTCGGGTAAATTGGTGGTGTGTGATGGCTGGGTTTGTTGCTGCTTGACCTGGAAGGCTTGCTGAGTTTTGAAAGAATTACGTTGCGACCCGAGGTTCCACTGTATATTGAAATGTGCAATAATTAAATAAGAAATAAGTGTACATAATATGACTATGCTATGGCTATCTGTACTGTTTTGAGCAGGCTTATGGTGGCAGCTGTATCACATTTAGTAGAAGAAGGTTCCTCCATATATCAGGCAAAGTTCTCCACTGTGTGGGTATATTTTTCCAAAACGGTTGTTCATTGTGTAAAAAACTGATGGTGTTTTAAAAAAGCACTAGCTCAAGGCACAAATACTTGGTGGAAGCAAAGCAATGAAATTGTATGTAAATGTGTCGATCAACACAAGCAGCCTGCTATACCGTCCCCCTCAGCACCGCAGAAAGGGCAAGAATTCTCCCAGCTCGCTTCATTATCTAATTTCATGTGTGTTCTGTGTCTACAACAATCTATGTAAACACATCGCTAAAAGAGAAACGTTTTCATGTTTTAGTAATAAATGACAAAATTTAGATATGAAGTGTATAATGTGCGCCTGCCTGTTTTTGTTTTTTTCTTTGTGAAAAGAAAATTTAAGACTGCCAAATGTAGACCAAGCAGATCAGCAAAAATCCTGGCTTCAATGTTAAAAAGGTATGCATATTTTAAGTAGAAAGTTTCTGGGGTCTTTCCAGATGATGGACAGCTAGGACTACCTGGCTGAGACCCTTTTAAAGAAAGCACCAAGGGAGCAGATAACAGGGTACTGGCTACCCCAGAGCTCTAGATGGCAGCTCACTGGGTTGCAGTAGTACAGTACCTAAGATTCCCTCAGAGCCCATGGGAGTTGGAGTTTGAGCACATTCCTATTGGGTTCTGTGGGGCCACTCAGGAAGCTGTACAGCCCTACTTTGTTAGGGCTTCCACCACACCTTGGAGTGCTTCCAGACCTTCCTAATGAGCCACCAGGGAGTATTGCAGCATAAAAAGAGCCACCAAGCTTTTATTTGAAGAGCCAGAGTCAGGAAGAAGAGGGACGACCTTCTGGAGGAAGATTGGAGGCAGAAGAAGAGAGAGAAAGAGACAAAAAAAGGACAAGGCATGTTTCATTATTGAGTTTGTATAGTGTTGGCTGTGCAGCAGGGAAACATAGTAAACAGTTTCCCACAGCAGAATAAAAACCTGTGTTATGCATGGAACTTGTGTCTGTGTCCATCTGTGTTAAGTTTGGAGAGCTGGTGCGCCACCATACCACATTCTCCAATGATAGGCTGATGACCATCCACTGCCATTTTACCAGAAGAGAGTGCCCTGGAAGACCCAAACATGCAAGTTATACCGACTTTCTACCTTGTATATGTGAAACAAAAGAAATTCTTTAGCAAACAGTTCTCGGAACTCAACCGCGTGTTATACAGAACATTTTGCAAAGGATTTTTTGGGATTATTAATGCACACTTACGGGTAACCTACTAATGGTTTGCTTATAAAAGGGGAAAAAGTGCCACGATGGTGCAGGTATTGTTAGCTCTGCTCGCTATCTTTTTTATTTTGTCATGCATAAAAGGATCTGCCTCACATCATTTGGGGATTTGGAGTGAGGAAGAGGTGGACAAGGCTTGCCTGGGGAGGTGTGGAAGGAAGTAAAGGAAAAATATTGTATTGTGCCTTGCCAGACTCAGAAAAGTAGCATGTTATGGTAATTGTATAAAAAAAATTACTTAATTTGAATCTGTGACTTTAGTGCTACAGTTGTGTCTGGGCTTTTGAGATTCAAATGCACCCCCTAGGATCCTCAGACTACTTGAATTATTTGATTAAAAATTAATTGATCAATCAATAAAATAGTTGATAGATCTGATGTTTACAAAATAATTGTTTATCACAGTAATACATATAATTATGGTTACCTGTAAAATTGTGACTGAGCTTACATGTTTTATGGTCAATTGCATCAAAATGACAAATTGAAAAATAAAATGCAGACTACTAAGATTGTGCCTCATACACAAAGTTTCAAACCAAATGTACTACATAAGTGGTTAGTAAAATAAAACATGAAAATGCAAATCATAAAGATATGTACTATGAATGCAAGCAGTCTCATATTTAACAGATCCAGCGCTTAATGAATAAAAAGCAATTAGACAGTTCTTAAAAAAGTCATCAAGACCATAAGACCAATGGATCTTGTTCTAGTAAATGCTATTATAGGTGCAGTCCATGTTGTTAGAAAATTGAAATCAGAGGAATATCAAAGCAGCTAACAGTTTATATAATTTCTACCTTAATACTGACTGAGATCCGAGTCTCCCACTCACATCATAAAATAAAAAAATTAACTGAGCACCAGCAGAGAAAATGCATATATAAAAAGGAAAATACTCTAAACTCAATTTTTTATGCATTAGTCTGTAAAGTCCTAATGAATAAATACATGATTTAGTGTAACTATAGGACATTTCTAGTCAGAAAGTCCGCGGTATATTTACATTTACTGAAGTAAAATGTACTTTTACTCTTTTGCTATTAAATTAACCTGTATCAGTCAAATTTAGGCTTACAAAATGAATTAGAAAGAATTAAGAACTGCACCATGTTTGGCAAGCTACCAAGCACAGACACACAGCTTGTTCTAGCTCACTAATCTTAGCCTCCATATCAGCTATTGATTTTCAGGAATTGTTTTGGTATAAATCATTCAATGAACACTTTTTTATTGCAGTTAATCTGAAGCATAGGATTCTGTACCTATTCAAAGGATATTTCTATACTGCTAAAACATGAACTTCACATTATGTAGTCCTTACAACCCTGAATTTGATTAAGCACATTTGACCCTATATGCATATATGTAAACGCAAAGTAGTTGCTTAAATTCATCTAAAATTGTCACTTTACATATTTGTTCTGCAAACAAATGTGTTTTTTATTACTTACCATATAGAGATGCCATGAGGATGCATAATCATTTCTTTTTACTTGCATGCAACTAACTGTTCTCAAACGCTTTCATTCTTAGATTAATCTAGACATTGTAGTATTGTACTGTCTAGCCCATCACGTCCTTAAGAATTAACAATGCTGAACTAATAATAAAATGCATCTTGTACAAAGTTTTTTAATGCATTTAATACAGGTATAAAATGTAGTAGTTCTATACTAATAGCAGTCACAAATAATTTAACATCTGTTAGATATTTTTATTACTCTTCTGCATGATCTACATTAAATAGCTCAGAAATTATTCTTTGCAAAATACTTTCTTCAGTGACATTCATTAACACAATGACAGCCTGCAAAGATACACTTTTAATACCAATTAAGCAGAAGAAGCTTATAATATTACAAAAATATATTATATTGCTTAAATTGATTGGCTGTTTTTGCTAATCTTCAAGTTTTCGCTTTAGGTCAACACAGGTCAAAAAATTAAAATAAAATGCAGCTTTAAGACACAGACTTCTGTGTGAAATATCCCAAATATGCTTCTGTGAGGTGTGTTTCCGAACTGCTGGAAAATATATAAAGCACGATATATTGATGTAAATTATGCAGCCTCAAAGCAGGATTTTGTATAATAAGGCAGACCGCAAGGGAAAGTTAAATAATCTGGCTAGATGGAGGAGAATGGAAAGATGTACAGAGTAAAAGCTAGACCTGTCTACTCTTAAATTCATACAGCATAAACTGTATCTTTTATTGACATAACCAAACAATAATATAGGTCTCAATAAATATCAGTGACTGAGGAACTATATAGTAAGGATGCAGGAGTCACTTAAAAGCCTTGTGCCATACAAATTACTGTAATTTAATTCCAAAAGGAATCACCTAATTTCCTCAGGCACTGCTACTTTAAGTAATAAGAAAACTCAATCTGCTAGGCCCTGTCAACATAAAAATGTAGTACACATGTAACAGAATTCAATTAAACTCCTGATAATACTTGCCAACTGATAAAATCACCTGAGGATTGCAATGAAGACAGAACCTATCCAAGGAGCATCAATAGCAGAAAGAAAGCAACCATGTCAGTGTATGTAGGGTCACACTCATAAATATTTATTATAATTGAACTCTGCTATGTTCATCTTAGGTGTATACAGTGGTGTGAAAAACTATTTGCCCCCTTCCTGATTTCTTATTCTTTTGCATGTTTGCAACACAAAATGTTTCTGATCATCAAACACATTTAACCATTAGTCAAATATAACGCAAGTAAACACAAAATGCAGTTTTTAAATGATGGTTTTTATTATTTAGGAGAAAAAAATTCCAAACCTACATGGCCCTGTGTGAAAAAGTAATTGCCCCTTGTTAAAAAATAACCTAACTGTGGTGTATCACACCTGAGTTCAATTTCCGTAGCCACCCCCAGGCCTGATTACTGCCACACCTGTTTCAATCAAGAAATCACTTAAATAGGAGCTGCCTGACACAGAGAAGTAGACCAAAAGCACCTCAAAAGCTAGACATCATGCCAAGATCCAAAGAAATTCAGGAACAAATGAGAACAGAAGTAATTGAGATCTATCAGTCTGGTAAAGGTTATAAAGCCATTTCTAAAGCTTTGGGACTCAAGCGAACCACAGTGAGAGCCATTATCCACAAATGGCAAAAACATGGAACAGTGGTGAACCTTCCCAGAAGTGGCGCCGACCAAAATTACCCTAAGAACGAGAGACGACTCATCCGAGAGGTCACAAAAGACCCCAGGACAACGTCTAAAGAACTGCAGGCCCTCACTTGCCTCAATTAAGGTAAAAGTGTTCACGACTCCACCATAACAAAGAGACTGGGCAAAATGGCCTACATGGCAGATTTCCAAGACGCAAACCACCGTAAGCAAAAAAACATTAGGGCTTGTCTCAATTTGCTAAGAAACATCTCAATGATTGCCAAGACTTTTGGGAAATATACCTTGTGGACTGATGAGACAAAAGTTGAACTTTTGAAGGCAAATGTCCGCTACATCTGAGCGAAAAGGAACACAGCATTTCAGAAAAAAGAACATCATACCAACAGTAAAATATGGTGGTGGTAGTGTGATGGTCTGGGGTTGTTTGCTGCTTCAGGACCTGGAAGGCTTGCTGTGATAGATGGAACCATGAATTCTACTGTCTACCAAAAATCCTGAAGGAGAATGTCCGCCATCTGTTCACAACTCAAGCTGAAGCGATCTTGGGTGCTGCAACAGGACAATGACCCAAAACACACCAGCACCTCTGAATGGCTGAAGAAAAACAAATGAAGACTTTGGAGTGGCCTAGTCAAAGTCCTGACCTGAATCCAATTGAGATGCTATGGCATGACCTTAAAAGGCGGTTCGCTAGAAACCCTCAAATAAAGCTGAATTACAACAATTCTGCAAAGATGAGGGCCAAAATTCCTCCAGAGCTGTAAAGACTCATTGCAAGTTATCATAAATGCTTGATTGCAGTTATTGCTGCTAAGGGTGGCCCAACCAGTTATTAGTTCAGGGGCAATTACTTTTTCACACAGGGCCATGTAGGTTTGTATTTTTTTTCTCCCTAAATAATAAAAACCATCATTTAAAAAATGCATTTTGTGTTTACTTGTGTTATATTTGACTAATGGGTAAATGTGTTTGATGATCAGAAACATTTTGTGTGACAAACATGCAAAAGAATAAGAAATCAGGAAGGGGGCAAATAGTTTTTCACACCACGATGTTGCAAACAATTAGGCAAAACATGTTTCAAAAAGGATCACTATGAAGTATAATGCCTTATCTCAAGTATTCTGTTGTATCAAGTATGAAATCTTCACGCTTAATATGTAAAAATTACAAATGTAACCTGAATACCAATTTTAAGTATCGTCGGCGCCATTCCCAGAAAAATGTACTAAAAAGATTACAAACAATAAAATCTTCCTTTCCAAAGGGTGATGATATAAGCATAACATATTGAATTTACAACCAAACTGCAGAAAGGGTATAAAAGATCTAAAACGTTTTGCAATTGATGGGATTCTTCCCAGCATGGGTGATGATAAATCAACTTAAAAGTCAAAATGTCAAACATCCATTTAAAAAGTCTACTGCATCTGATTGTGCTAGTAAACTGTAATAAATGTTTTTGTAGTTCACCACATTTTATTACAATGATCATGTGCACCCTCTAACTAGTACTGGTTACCTCAGGTATAAGTAAGACTACTGGAGATGCAAGTTTAAGAAGTACAATATAAAAGGGTCACTTGTTTTAAATTACATTTGTGCAGCTCTACAAATTACTAAGCATTTTACACCTGCCACTTCTCCAGCAACTCTGAGCTAGAGCAGCATTTATTAAACAACTTGTTTTGAAGCAGCAATGAGGTGAAACAAGGTTCAGAATTATTTTGCATGTAAAATTTTAACTTCTTTTCCATAAACACTGAAAAATATTACTTTGTTAATCATTGCTGTGAAACATTCTGTACTGTGCTGACTAATATATCATAACACAAACATATTTTAAAGGGTGCACATCGGTTACTCTCCCATTTCTCTGATCAGGTCACAGTCTCCAAATCCTCCTTAACATCTGGACAAAGAGGCTAAACTGAAAGAAGGTCCGAAAATCAGGGCAAGTTAAATGTCTTCCTGAATAAATTTGAAAGAACTTATTAAATGAGCTGATCTAACTGATTTAGGGATGTTGTTCCAAAGTCTTGGTGCTATAGAGCATATAGGGATAGCTCTTACTTTAGTGTGAGTAACGGTCTCAGCACACGGATACCGCTGTATCTTAACTACTTTTCTATGTTTAAATTGTTTAAGCATTAAATATGCGTTATGGCATTCATTCATCTTTTCAGCAAAAGGTACATAAAAAGCTTTTTTTTGCAGCAAAACTACAGTGTTAAGTCCATCTAAAAAAAAAACCCAGAGGAAAAAAAAAAAGATGTGTTTTGCAAAAAATGATATTTTAGTGGTTACCATGACACTTTTCAAAAAATATCAAGACATTTCTTCATTCCCCGATAGTCTGGCCCTCTACAGTACAAGGTCTAAGTCATTCACCCAATACAGCAAACAAAAATAGAACTAGGAAAGGGTCAGGCAAATGTTAAAATCTGCACATTCTGAAAATGAGAATGAGCATCCTGTTCTTTAAAACTAAGCTAAGGTATGTGTTCATGTTCTGTTACTATCTATAGATGTCATATGATGAGAGAACATAAAGGTAGGCTGTTCAATGATTTCATATTTAGAGAGTGTATGCATTTTTCCTATCCCCAAGGAAAAGTTATTTAAATATTTAAAAATAATTTAAGCTGTCCAAAACTTTCATAGACTATCCATTCATTATCCAACCCTCTATATCCTAAGGTCACGGGGGTCTGCTGGAGCCAATCCTAAGCCAACATACAGGTGCATGGTGAAAATTTTTTTTTAGAATATTTAGATTTTGTATTCATAGCTAAGAATCAAAATGTAACATTTTGATACAATGAAAGACAACTCTGTATTTCTACAAAATAAAATGCTTTACACTTGTACACCTCATTTATCATTCCACACCTCATTCGTACAAATAATTTGCAAAGATTAAGTCAAGTAAGTCAATTCTGAATAACTGTTGATGAACAAATACATTGATCTAAAATTCCTAACAAACAGTCATTACTTCCAGACCTAGACATAACAAAAAAAGTAAATGTTTCACTTTTGTTGATTTCCTGTTCTTTATTTCAATAGAGTGTTGTGGGAGAGGTAGCATAAGAAAGAGAAAGCTGCAGCAGGAAACTGACGGTGTCTGTGGGGTTTAGAGAAGTGCATGATAAGATGCAACGGAGGTGGTTGAACAATATTCAGATGGTACAAGGTACAAGAAGAACTGATCACAATAGTGATGAAATTTCATGGAAACCCAAAAACAAATGTTAAAATGTTACTGAGCAAATGTTTTATTATTTATTTATCCATTTATAGTATTTTACAGCTCTTCAACTGTCTTGTACTTGTCCTGAAAACAATTTTGTGCCACTGTACATGCTGTAATACTGTGTATGAATGGTATGACAATAAAGCTACTTGACTTCTGTGTGCAGTAGAGATGCACCAATCTTAATTGGGCAATTTTTCACCACAAAATACTTGGTTTTGGGTATATTTCCAAACACATAAAGATTTTGTCAGCATCTGTATTTTAAGCTTTACAGTAATTTAGTTGTAGTGCTTTTTACAAAGGTCATGGTAATTAAACACATTTCTTTTTTTTGTTGCAAATTTCCTGAAAACAGGCAGCTACAGACTTTACCAGAGAAAGAGAGAGAGAAGATTGGAATAGTAGCCTTTACATTAGAAGAGATAAAGAAGAATTTTAAATTGTTTATCAAACAAAAAGGTTTCCTTGTGTAACAGCAAAATTTGTCTGTTTGACTTATAAACTTGTTAAGCATGTTATCCTTGCATCTACTTCATAAATATCTGATGAACAACTGACAGATCTGTGTTTTTTTAAAAAGGTTTGTATGTGTTTATTATTTGTCTTTGTGTGTGACATTCAGTAAAGTTTTGTAAGAAACCTGTACTGCACAATTAAAAGGTAATCCATATTTATAATTACTCTGCAAAAATTGGGAAATGTCAAGCTGGTATACTAAACACTAAAAAAATTGTATAAATATAGTAAATGTACTATACATTCCAAAAAAAATTTGAAGTGCAATTAATAAGTAAAAATAATTAAAAATGATTAAAACCTCTAAGTGCATATATTTTTAACGTAACTACTGTTTAATTGCCAAATTCAATTAGCTGGATCAATGTCAAAACTATATATGTACTTTTTGTTAGACAAACAAAAGCTACTTTTGGTGAAAACTACTTTTTAAATTAAATTTTATTTCACATAAGTATGACAGAAGAAATTAAACAATATAACAGCCTAGAATTATGAGATGCATCTAATTATCTTAGTGCCATATGTATTATGGATAAATATTTTTCTACATATTTTATTATTAGTTAAAAATATGTATTTAAGAGGATTGCATTTATTTTAGTATTTTTATTGTCCCCTAGAATTTCATTTTGTTAATAAAAATGAACAGGTAACACTTGTCATCTATAGCTTAATTATAAAATACCAAAGATACAATACTTTAATATAAAACATAACCTTCAGGTACAAGTTTTTAAAAAGAAACAAAAAATGGAAACAGTATTGAAATCTGCCAATCCAGTAACATGATATTGGTGTTCAGTATCGACTGAAAAACACTTGATCGCAGCACCCCTAGTATGCAGATGTCATCACATTAAAAGGGAGTGCAGAGGAGGAAACTGAGAGGAAGATGAAAGCATTGAATAAAGTACCAGGTCCATGTAGTGTGCATGAGAAGGGGTAAAACAGAACACATGCTGGTAAAAGCTGATAGCAAACCAAACAAACAGAGTGGATGAAAATGGGAAAAATAAAGGCATTTGAAATCTTTTAATTATCTTTGAAGCTGAACTGTTGAAGACTGAGAACTACCAATAGAAAATGCCAGGGAGGCAAGGTTGCAAAGAACAGCAAATAAGAAACCCGAGGTTATTGAGATGAAGTGTCTAAGAGCAATTCTGGGTAAATCTTGCAGTCTGAATGTGTGATGAAGAAATCAGACATGAAGTGAAAGCAAGAACTATTAGAAACAAAATTCAAGAATCAATGCTGAAATAGTATGGGCATGTGCAAAGAATGGTGGAGGAAAAATTTTGCAAAATGGAAAGCACGTCAGAAAAAGGAAGCGCTAGAGCAAGAGGAAAACCAAAGAAGAGACAGATGGAATGCGCAAGGAAGATAGATGGAGAAAGACCTGCAACTCGCAACAAACAGAGGAGTGGAAAATCGCAATAAGGCAACCCAACCCTAACAGGAAAGCAGTGAAGGAAGAAAAAATAGTTGCGCCTAGATGTAAATAGAAAAGTCCTGACCTGTAAGTCCAAATAACCAAAAGAGACACAAGAATGATTTAATGCACACAAGGAAGTGTATTAATTTATGGTGTATCTAATGAAGTTGAGATAGGAAAATTAAATAATGGTGAGCCACAGTATATATAGGAATCCATTAATGTAGTGTTTCACACTGTTTCTTCCTCAATAAAACAGTCATATTACCTGAACAAAGTGACGCTTAAATCATTAAGATATGTAAGCTATTACACACTTACATAATTTTAAAGCATAAACATGAATATATTGGCTCCAGCAGACCCCCCCGTGACCCTGTAGTTAGGATATAGCGGTGGATAATGGATGGATGGATGTTAGCTCTCATAAAATGTCTATGTCACAATGTTAGTATCAAACAGCAAAACCCTACACCACTAAAATTGTTTCCATTTTATCTCTATGTATTGTTTTGGATTTTCTTACATCACAGTAAAACACTAAAAATCAGACACAAAAAGGAACACAAATCTGAAAATTCAGTCTTCCCCATACTGTAAATGTTTAATTTTTGAGCCAAATCAGACTGCTCCTCACTTTAGAACTAATATTTCAGCTACTCCACCGCTACAGCCACAGATAATGCCTGTAAAAAGTGAGTGAACCTATATGTTTAAAAGGCTCGGGTGAGGCGAGTGAGTATATGGATAAAACGCTCCATGCTATATCTTGCAAAGATGAAGGGAATACTAAGCAAGGTATAAACAAAAGCAAAATATGAATCAGTTATACAGTATTCATGTGTGTATAAGGAATAAGAAAACAAAAACGCTTTTTTCCCTTTTTATACTTTAATAAATTAATCACATTACTCTGCTAAAGGTGATGCTGTCTATCAACGGACACCATTAGTCATTTAAAACTCACTATAGATGCCATCTGGACAGCCCTGAAACAACTTATAACTTCATTTAAGTGAACACTGCAACCTGCTAGAAAAACAGTAAAACTAACCATAGACCTCCCCTCACTTTGAAGACAAATTTTGATATTAGTGACTCACCCTAGAGGACTAGCAATAGTCTCCATCTTCCCATACTAAAAGAACTGCAGTCAATTATATCTTCAGGGTTTGTAGACAAATACTCATTTCACAAATATTAAAATGCAAAGAGAATGGCATTTGCACATCTGAGGCAGATGTAACATTAATGCTTGAATAATAAAACTTTACTTAAAAGATTTCTAATTGATTAATTAATTTATTCCACCATCCAGAATACAGCCTCAAACATGTGGAAAATGAAAACAATGAGGTAAAAATAAAATAAAATGCCTAACTAAAAGCTAACAGTGTGTCCTTTTCATATCTCTGGCATTGAAGAGTGCATTCTTGACTGCTGGTTTAACACTAAACAGGAAGAACAACCAGAAGTGGACATTCTTATTTTCTTAAGCACAAAATTTTGGTAATGCTTCAGGCGAAGCATATGTTTACATTGCAAACCAGCTAAACTACTGCACCAACATCACTAATATTATAGAAGCAAATAGACTACGTGTTATTTTGTGATAGATGAGAAAAGTTTACTTGAGGTTTTTGAATTAGTTAAAAATAAAAACTGAGAGATCACATGTACATAAGTATTCACAGCCTTGCTCAATACTTTGTTGATGCACCTTGGCAGCAATTACAGCCTCAAGTCTTTTGAATATGATGCACAAGCTTGGCACACCTATCCTTGGCCAGTTTCACCCATTCTCATGCAGCACCTCTCAAGCTCCATCAGGTTGGATGGGAAGCGCCGGTGCAAAGCCATTTTAAGATCTCTCCAGAGATGTTCAATCAGATTCAGGTCTAGGCTCTGGCTGGGCCACTCAAGGACATTCACAGAGTTGTCCTGAAGCCACCCTTTGATATCTTGGCTGTGTGCTTAGGGTCATTGTCCTGCTGAAAGATGAACCATCGCCCCAGTCTGAGGTCAAGAGGGCCTGGAGCAGGTTTTCATCCAGGATGTCTCTGTACATTGCTGCAGTCAACTTTCCCTTTATCCTGACTAGTCTCCCAGTTCCAGCCGCTGAAAACATCCCCACAGCATGATGCTGCCACCACCATGCTTCACTGTAGAGATGGTATTGGCCTGGTGATGGGCAGTGCCTGGTTTCCAAACGTGACGCCTGGCATTCACATCAAAGAGTTCAATCTTTGTCTCATCAGACCACAGAATTTTGTTTCTCATGGTCTGAGAGTCCTTCAGGTGCCTTTTGGCAAACCAGGTGGTTGCCATGTGCCTTTACTAAGGAATGGCTTCCGCTGGCCACTCTACCATACAGGCCTGATTAGTGGATTGCTGCAGAGATGGTTGTCCTTCTGAAGGGTCTTCTCTCTACAGAGGACTTCTGAGCTCTGACAGAGTGACCATCGGGTTCCTCGCCACTTCCTGACTAAGGCCCTTCCCCCCGATCACTCAGTTTAGATGGCCGGCCAGCTCTAGGAAGAATGAGTCCTGGTGGTTTAGAACTTTTCCACTTATGGATGATGGAGGTGACTGTGCTCATTTAGACCTTCAAAGCAGCAGAAATTTTCTGTAACCTTCCCCAGATTTGTGCCTCGAGACAATCCTGTCTCGGAGGTCTACAGACAATTCCTTTGACTTCATGCTTGGTTTGTGCTCTGACATGAACTGTCAACTGTGGGACCTTATATAGACAGGTGTGTGCCTTTCCAAATCATGTCCAATCAACTGAATTTACCCAGGTAGACTCCAATTAAGCTGCAGAAACATCTCAAGGATGATCAGGGGAAACAGGATGCACTTGAGCTCAATTTTGAGCTTTATGGCAAAGGCTGTGAATACTTATGTACATGTGCTTTCTCAATTTTTTCATTTTTAATAAATTTGCAAAAATCTCAAGTCAACTTTTTTCACATTGTCATTATGGGGGATATATAGATATATAGATATATAGAGATATAGAGATATAGATATATAGATAGATAGATAGATAGATAGATAGATAGATAGATAGATAGATAGATAGATAGATTAGGTGAAAACCTCTACAGTAATCTATGACTTGGCAAGTAACAAGCCCATTAATTCTTTGGATAAAGCAATCACATAATGTTGCCATGTATCGATTTTTTAAGAAAGCCCTTCTTTGTGAAAATATTTATTACACTTAAACTTCATGATTTTTTTATTTTAATGACACATCTATAGCCCATCTGTGATCTGCATCTTATTATAAAGACACAATCTATCTATCTATCTATTCTTTCTTTTCCTTCTCATACTTGTGTATGTACATGACCAAAATATATTTTGATAAGAAAAAATAACATACAAATTATGGCCTCTATATGTAGCATCTCATGATAATAACAATATATTTTATTATATAGAGCCTTTATAATCTGAAGTAATCACAACAATGTAAATGCTACAAAATAGCAAAATACTACAATTTCACATTTTAGTTTATAGTGTCTTCAAGTATGTAGCTACATGATACAATGCAGTTCTACTGACGGTGAGTCTTATAAAATAACAATCCCTGCTCAAAATGTTATTATATACAAACTATACTAAATTCAAGCTCTTTAAAACACATTAATTACCAAATGCTTCCTGCTACTTTAATTATTTTCAAGTTTATGTACCTATCTATATATGAACTGTTACAGGTAAAGTAATTTAATACACATAAATCACATTAAGAACCTCTTACTTCCACCTCTGTAATGTATCCCATGTTTGCTCATTCCTCCTTTCTGATCTTGAGAAACTTGTCCAAGTGTTTAATGCATTCTATGACTTATCCCCAGACTTCCTTTTTAAG
>NW_024380584.1:0-4574 GCF_016835505.1 Polypterus senegalus | reverse complement strand
TTTTCTGAAAGGGTTCCCTTTTCCTTCCGGGTTTTCCCCGGCCCAAAATTTGAATAAGTCATAAGTTTATTTATTTTTTTAGAAAGTCCCGGCCCCCATACTGATGATAGTGCTCTGATCCTACTTTTTGCGCCCTGGTCCTTCATAATTTTAAGAATTTCTTCCAACTTGGCACAAACCGCCCCATGGGACAAGTTCATCGTTTCCAACAGTTCTGATTTATGGAACGATGGTTTCACTTCTTTTGGTATTTTACCATATGTTGGGCCATCCCCGCAAAAGTTTCAAAACAGATGCAGTTCAATCAGCGGTTCCCTTTTCGATTTTGCCCGTTTATTTAGAGAGGGGGAAATCCTTCCACACTTGCAAATATCCCCACACCGGCTATTGCCGTTAATTTAACGGGGGACGCGGATAAAGCATCCAAATGATTAAATTTTTCCGGGCCGGGCATATTAAATAAGTCCATGAGAAGAGTGAAAACGAGGGTACACAGTCAAGACTTGTTAATGAGCCATCTACCATTGTTGGTTTTTGAACGACTCAGTCCATTAAGGTATCGGGAAAACTTCCAAAAGCGACCCTGCTAAAGCCCCCTTTTTTAATCTGAGAACGCCCCCAGAAAGGGGCCCAAAATCCCAAAGGTCCCATTGTTGCAAGAAACTGAAGTAACATGACCCCAGTCCTTTCCCTTAGTGCAGTGGACAAGCCATTTTCATCAAATGTAAGCAGATGGAAGTCAGGATTTGTTTTTTGTTCAAAAGCGTTTGTTGTGAGGACCAAACCAAGCTGTTTTTCCTCTTCAAAGTTTGTATGGGAAACCCAAAAGGGTTGGGGAAATTTCCGGGATAGTTCACCATACCCAGAATTTTTTTCAACCCTGAAGTCTTTTTGGGGTGGTAATTGTGTATTTTTTCCATTTGTCGGATCCGCATGATTAATTTAAATGATACCCCAGAAACCTCAACCGCTCTGCAATTGTACTTTTTTTCTGCCAGTTCCCCCACCTTTTTTCTGCCCCCAACCCCTTTTGAAAACACTGTCTTTCTCCTCTTGGGACCCAAAAATGAGAATTTTTCCAGAAAATTTCCCGACGCCCAACCCCTGAAGGGGTTTTTTCATCTTTCTGGAAGTTTTTTATTATAACCGGGTAGTTGTTTAAGTTAAACCCCCAAAGGGAAAAAAATGGGGAGTTAATCCCATTGGGGTGGAGAGATTTAAGAATTTTCAATCCATGAAGTAAAAACAACCCCAACCCAGTTTTTTGGGGTTATTTTTATCGAGGGACAGGATGTATGTTTTTTTTCATTTCATTAGCCTTTTTAAAGTCAACACAAATGCGAGCCTTACCTGTGTTTTTTCAACACAGGACCATTAAAATTCGTTTTGTGTTACTTTTCATAATGCCATCCCTTTCCCTTTCTGAAGCCTTCCTTTTCTTTTTGTAGATAGGGTGGTATGTAAAGGTATGAAATTTTGATTGGCTTTTTTGCGAATTCTCACGGTTCAGTCTTTAAAAACCGGTACTGTCAGCAGCTGGTGTTCTATGCTCATTGTTTATCCACTTTCCCTTTTGGGTTTTATTGGGCCAAAACGGTCGTGAGGAGATTGGTTTCGGATCCATGGAAAATACAGGTAGTGGGTGAGTTTTTTTTGAGGTTACCCATTCAATCCCCCTGACCAGCCTCCGCCAGGGATATTCAGGGGATATCTAAGGCTCTAATGGACTTTTGAAAAGAGTGAGTGATATGTCCTTTCCCCCATGACATTCACATCTGCACCTGTGTCAATTTAAAATTAATGGGGGAGCCCACCAACAACTTGACAGACCCTTGCTCTGTGGGCCCCCCGCCCTGCTCACTGCCACAGGGGAAATAGTTGGCATTTGCCCTCACTCGGCCTCCCGTTTTACACACCTACCCAATGCCCCACTTTTTTGCTGAGTTGCATGAGGAAACTTGTTTGGCAGCTTTCATCTTTTTTATGACACGCCCCAATTATTGAGCCATCATTTCCTCTTCAATAACATATTTCCTTTTGGGTTTTTGAGAGAATTTTTTTTGCACTTTTTGTTTGACTTCATGTATATTTTCCCAATTTTCTTGTATATGATTTGGGGTGAATCTTTTGACGCCTGACCGCTCAATAGTCAGGCCAGCGGATCCTTTGTCAGCTGAAATTAACAAAAAGTTGTCGAAAAATTTCCCCCAAAACCGGTCCAGATATTTTTTCTTTTTGATGAAGTCACAATGCCCAACAGTTCATAAAAACTTTTATAAAAATCTTATTTTTTTTGGGGTTTACGCGTAAACGAACATTCATGTATCACACTCATTCTTGGCATAACATAATCATCAAACTTTCTCAACACATTGTCAAAGTAATTTTTGTGCTTCCACAAAAAAAGGAAAAATGTTTTTTTAGCCTTTTTCCCCATGGTTTTTAAAGGGGTTCCACCTGACTTCACCATCTTCCTTTAGCTTTAGCTTATTGGCGGTCCTAAATCTTACAAAACGCTTTTAACCGCCACGTCCCAGCGAAAAGAGAATTTGTTGGGAAAATTAAATTTTCCATAACTCTTTCCTTTTAACCATGTGAAATGATCGGGAGATTTATGAACTTCAAAACCCTTTTAATAAAACTGCAAAAAATTACAACACATGCATTGACTGTAAACCCAAAAAGACAGATAACAACATGTTTCCCTTTTTTTACTTGGGGCCCCCACCTTCAGTCCATTTTTTAATCACTTGCCCAAAGTTTCTATAAAACACTTGGTGAATTCATTGAAGATAAAGGGGGGAGAAGATAAAAGATAGATAGAAGATAGATGATAGATAGATAGATAGATAGATAGATAGAATTACAAAAGGGAAAGGGGATAAGATAAGAAATGATGAAACAAAATTCAAATAAAAACCCTTTTTGCACATCAAATACTATTACAAAGATTACATTGCACTGTAATCCAAATTGCATTGAGGTGATTAGGGGGATTCAGTCCCCAATAGAAACATAGAAACTGTATTCATTTATTAGTCTTTTTGTTGATGTCCCATATCTTTTTCCTGATGGCAACTGTTTAAAAAGTCATGAAGAGGGAGTAGTCTTTAGGGGTTTTCTGCTTTCCGAGGCAGCGAGGGTAAAAAAAAGTGATGATCTGTGGGGAGTCTTTTTGATCCAATGAAGTGTTTTCCGGGTTTATGCAGCTGGGAAAAAAAAAGAGGCAGTAGCAAGAAATAATAGAGCAGCAAAGAAGGACACCATCAGTTTTGGATGTTATTTTTTCCCGAGAACCTCAGGAAAAGTCTCTTGGTTTGCTTTGTTTTGTGCACACCCCAGGACATGAGTGGACCCAAAACAAAGTTAAGACCCTTCCACACGTCCCTCTGATGGGGTAGTTTGATGTCCATTTTCTTTTTCCCAATTAAGTCCACACCCTCTCCTTGGTCTTAATTGTGTTCGGGAGCAGGTTTTTTCAGAGATATGCTGTGCCACCCTTTCGTCCCTGTAAGCAGACTTTCCTCCCGAGATGAACCCCCACAGGGTGTCGCCGAATTTAAAAAATGGTTTTTTGGGGGGAAAGACAGTTTTACAGCGGAAGACGGGGTTTGGGGACAAGCCTGGGGGAGGCGGCTGATGCTGATGCCCAAATAGTGAGGGCCCATGCATCCCCTTTTTTGGGGTCTGTCAGAAAGTCTTTAATCCAAACAGGTGGGAAAAGGGGGTCCAGGGCAGAGCGCCCCCAAAAGTGATGGGGGATGGTGTTAAAACAGAGCTAAAAACAATAAAGAGGAGAGGTTAATCCCCAGTGCCCAGAGGGGCACGGGAACATGGGGAGGAGAAAAACCCCCCAGGACCCGAGCCCTGTAACAGAATTGGGGGACAAAAAAGGGGGTGAAGGACATAAGACCCAGACCAGTCTCTCAAAAAACCGATAGTCATTCAGGAGGGTTTTGGGGGATTTTTTTTTGAAAGGGGGTAAAATGGGGGTTTTAGACAGGTGGAACGAGGCCGGGAAGGGCATGTTAAAGATCTTTTTAAAAACCCCAGCTAGCTCTGCACAGCTTTCAGCAACCCAGGGACACTGTCGGGGCAAATGCCTTCAGGATTGACAGCCTGGGGAGTGTCCACCTTGTGTTCCCCCCAGTCCAACCTTTGGGTTTTTGTTGGGAGCTGTGCCGCATAACAACGCCTCTGGGAGGGGTTCCACCTCAAAACGACCTAAAAGTTCAGCCTTTTTTCCCTTTAGGCCACCCCAGAGCCCAAACTGGTCCAGGTGAAGTGCTGGAAAACCCCTGCTGTTAACTTCCAGGGGCGGCAATCCTTCCCAAATCCCCCTTAGCCTTTTTGATGCCCTTCAGGTTGGGGCACTGAAGATGGGGAAAAGCAAGATGATCACCCCTTTTTGGGGCCCAAAGTTTTTTAATGAAGCCCAGACTGTATCTGCCCTTTTTATCCCCCAATAAACCCAAAAACCCGGTCCGTGTGATTTTCGGGGCGATGCACGACCCCCATTTCCCGCCCCCCATTGACCTGCCCCTCCGCGCTCGCACGTGGACGCAAATAAATGG
>NW_024380583.1:0-1000 GCF_016835505.1 Polypterus senegalus | reverse complement strand
ATGGGAATGTGCAAACTAAAAATGGATGATATGGTAGGGTCTCGTGGTGGTAGTGTAATGGTGCAGAGAAATATTTTTTTCTTGGCACGCTTTAGGCCTCTTAATGCTGCATAATAATCAAAACCTAAGCACTGTTACTGACCATGTGCACCTCTTTATGGCCACACTTTACCCTCTTTCAAGTGACTGCTCCCGGCAAGATAATGCACTATGTCCCAAAGCACACATCATATGAAAGTGAACATGACAGTGATTTTACTTTACTCCAGTTGCGTGCACAGTCCCCAGTAGAGCACCTTTTACAGTATTAATGTGTAGCCCAAAAAATCGTAAGAAATGTTTTGATGCTGTCTAGTCAGAATGGGCAAAAATTCTAAAGGAATGTCTCCAGCACTTGAGTCCATGCCATGAAGAATTCATGCTGTTTGGACGTAAAAGGTGATCCTTGCCAGTAATAGATAAGTGTACCAAATAAAATAACATTTGTAAACCAGATTAATCTAACTTTTCTATAACCACCTTTTGCTTTAATTTAGCATCTTTGATGTAAATACATACTAAGCATTGTTAAACTGCCTGGATTGGATTACATTGATTTGATCCTGCTTTTTTGAGCAGAACTCTGATGATTGACCACTAGATGGGGACAGAGGTTAAATGACTTTGCACTGCAGCCTGCTGCTTGCAACCTCCATATTCTCAAATGTTAGAATGATATCTCTCTACTGTAAAAAAAATCTTGGAAGTAGACGAGACATGATTGTCTCAGAGACACGTTCACATCCCGTGAGACGAGTCTTCGTGCCAAGCAATGTAACCATGCCTGGGATGTGAGACACATTACTTGTAGAGAGAAAGAAACATTATTCACTCACGGGCAGTTATACGTTGCGTTGTCACGATGTAATTCCAAACATGGAATCAAAATTCAATGCGATATTGATGTAAAGGTAAAAATGAAAAGAGATTGAATATATATACATAGGTGATATGACAGAAG
>NW_024380582.1:0-5903 GCF_016835505.1 Polypterus senegalus | reverse complement strand
TTGCCGGTTAAAAGACGCGGGGGAAGCCGCCACCAAATTTCCGGAATGGGCCATAAATAAGAAAGTTCACAGGGCGGACGTTAACCATTACCCCTTTCCGCGTAGACAATGAAACCTGCTTAACTTTGTAAGTAGCTGTAAGGAATAAGCCTCCAAATTTCACCCTTTCTACCTACGGAATTTGGGAGAATTAGTGATGAGTCAGTGAGAGAGTGAGGGCCTTCCCTTTTATTAGTATACTAGCAGAAAAACCCAAAGTTAGGTGGAGAAGTAGTGTGTTAAAGAAGTTATGAAAAGAAAAGGAAACATTTTAATAATAACATAACATGATTGAAAAATGTAATTGTTTTGTCATGAGTGTTGCTGCTATATTATATATATATATATATATATATATATATATATATATATATATAAAACACACCAGTACATACATGTGTACATATATACACACACACATATACTATAGGGTGCCAAACAGGCAAATACATTGATTTTCTGAATATATAAAAGTCAAAAGTTGAACATAAAAAGTCATCGTGGAATATATAAAGTCAAAACCTGAATATATAAAGTCAGCCGAATTTATAAAAGTCATTCCTGATTATAAAAAAGTCAACATCGGAGTATAAAAACTCACCCTGAATATATAAAGTGAAAGTCAAAATCTATTAATTGAAACAACTCTGAACTGAACTAAGTTAACAAAACTATTCAAAAAAATAAATAAAAACACTGTTGGTTAATGTTTTGAAAGATGCATGTGCCCTGCCAGGATTGGTTCCTGCCTTGGCCAGTGTTGGCTGGGATTGGCTCCCGCAGGACCCCCGGGCCCTGTGGTGATTCAACGGGTTGGGGAAATGGATGGATATTCCAGCTCTGACTTTTTTATATTCCTGTGCTGACTTTATACTGTATATTCTGATGCTGACTTTATATATTTAAGTTTGACTTTATTTATTCCACCTTCTTTATATAATCAAGTTTTGACTTTATATATTGGAATGACTTTTATATATTCAAGTTTTGACTTTTTTTATTCCGACACTGACTTCATATAATCAGTTTTGAATTTATATATTGAGCTGTCGCCCTGCCTGCCTGCCTGAATAAGTCACCCTCCTTTGGGTCTTACTTTTTACCGTTTATTTAATCATGGCTACTGGCGGAAAAATTTATAAAAAGGAAGGAGGATTACACCGGTATGGCTTTACCAAAACAATTATTGATGGCGAATCGATTATTCATAAAAGCTTCAATTGGTGATCTGTTTTTCTGTGTTAACCTCATATTTTTCAAACTTCTTCTCAAACCAAAAAGGGGGCGAGGTAAAATGAATGGAAGCGCTGATCAATGTAATGGGTGTACCATGAAATCATGCATTGACAAAAGTTCCCCTTTGCTTGGAATGCAAAGTTGATTAAATGCGGTTTTTTAAACGCGTTATGGAGCACATGCATCAAAGCTTCTCAGCTGTGCTTGTGCTAAGAAAAGGAAACTTTTTTAAAAATAACGTAACACCCATTGTCAATGTAACCTTTTGTAATGGTGCCTGGGGGGATTCAGTGTGGAGAAACTCTAGAGACAGCGGGTGTTAACTTGTGGATTTTATGCGGTATTTGGTGGCAGTGTGCAAGTTGCTCAGAAGCGGCTAGCATGGGGACTCAGCTCATGGCAGAAATGAGGTGAAGGGGAGGTGAATGGGAGGAGATGATGACGGACTCCCCACCGCCTTTAACTGTCAATCCCCTGACAAAATAAGACAGCCCTTCACCTACTTTAACTAAGTTACAAGTGATCAAAACTCTGTTTATATCCCATGCCCTCTCATTAAACTTGGCCGCATTAGCTTGGCATGACAAACGCCAGCAGCAGCCTGTATATGAACTTAATTTGTTGAATTAGTTGAAGTTGAAGCTCATCTCCTACAGTAAATGGAGAAAACTGCTTCCCGTTATGACCATTCGGCGTAGGAATTTTCTGAAACCTACCCAGATTTTGTAAATAAGCTGTAAGGAATGAGCCTGCAAAATTTCAGCCTTCCACCCACCGGGAAGTTGGAGATTTGTGATGAGGGCAGTGAGTGAGGGCTTTGCCTTTATTAGTATAGACTAGCAAAATTCACAGGCTTCGAGTGGAAAGTAGTGTGTTAAAGAAACAATGAAAAGAAACATTTTTAAAATAACGAACATGATTGTCAATGTAATTGTTTTGTCACTGTTGTGAGTGATGAGTGTTGTTGTCATATATATATATATTTTTCACACACACACAAACATATATATATATATATATACATATCTATACATATACATATATACAATACATATACATACATACATACATAAAATATATATATATACATATACATACATATCTACATAAATACACACACAGCTATTTCAGGATCAGTGCATCGCTGTTTGTTAAAACTTTGACTCCTCCCTTCCCCGGCAAAATCCGCGGATATTATGAACTTATATTGGGATTTGTTCAAGTTCTATTTAAATTTTAAATAGAAGGAATTTTTATTTAGTCGACAGAAATATCTTTGGTAGGAAATGGTAAAACAGACAGGAATATTATTGTGAATAAATCAACTCAAACCTTAAACAACTTATAAAAATTTTGCCTCCATAAAATATATCCTGTCTAAATTATACAAGTTAGAAATAAAGAAAACGTTAAAAGAACAAACATTCAAATTTCTTTACTCTTATGTAATTTTATATAAAAATAAACTTAGATTTTAAATATGCCAAAAGATTTTGCTCCCATAAAAATATATCCTGTCAAAATTATACAAATTCAAATATGAACATGCTGCATAACAAAACCTAGAAATATAAAAAATGTTTCCTTTCAGCAATAACAAATCAAATCATTCAGTTGTTCTTGCTCTTATGTCATTTTAGAGCTGGAGCCTGGCATCTTTTGGCCACAGGTTCGTTTCTGTTTGCTGTGAGGTTCTGTGTTGTGGAGATTCTCAGGATGGATTGCAGGTGCTCATCAGTGAGGCGAATTCCCGTGTGCTGTTTTGTTAGTCTTCATGACTGAGAAGAGCTTCTACACAGATATGTGCTACCAAACATGCACAAGGTTAGAGCATGTAGACAGACTTTTTTTTTCACAGTGCCGTAAAACTCAGTGCCTAGTCCTCAGTTTATCAGCAAAGTGCGTATTTGGGAACACCGTAGTGGCGACTTGGTTTAATACTTGGCAACAGGGAAAGAGGGGCAAGGTGCACTTGGTGCATTTGTGTCTCCCATAAAAGCACTTCACTTGAAATCACTTTCTGATTGTGCACGGGTTAAACGTCCGCTGAAGTGTCAGATTCTTATTTAATTATGTTGCTTTCTGTATCTTCTGCACTTGCATTCAGGTTACCCTGATGTTTTATCTCATAGTGCGTCTTAGATTAAATTCTGTAATTACAGCACATTAGCTCCACAAATGAGACACCGGGTTCAGTAAACTATATACGGCCTCCCATCGGTTTTAAAGGCTCTATTTTCAGAGTCAACTTTCTCTTCAGCATCTTGTGAGCTAACCGCAATAACTTGTTCGGCAAAGGCTGTGAAGCGCTGCATTATGGAATCTGTAGTTTATTGTGTTACCAGCGCTTCATATACCGGGCTTTAATAACAATAATACAGTATATAAAATGATCTCGGGCGGATATATTACACTCTGGCGGATGTGGCCCGAGGCCCTTGAGTTTGACACATATGGACTAAATAGAACTTGAAAAGATATATTTTTCAAATGTGATCGCTAATTCAGATAGAGTTGACGCCATCTACAGCCTGCATGCCTCAATAAGTCATCCTCCTCGCTCTTCTTTACCGTTCATCTAATGAATACACTGAGTATGGCTTTACCAAAACAATCATTGATGGTGAATAAAGTATCCATTATTCGAGTATGTAGATCGCATATATATATATATATATATATAAAAATATACCCGCTATGCATGGGAGAGTAGTGTGTTTAAAAAGCTAGAAAAGAAAAGGGAACATTTGAAAATAACGTAACATGACTGTCAATATACAGTATTTGTTTTGTGAGTGTTACTGGTGTTGCTGTCATCAAGGATTTGATTATCATTATTTCTTTCAATCAGGGTCGTATTTGTACGATGTGTTGTGTTCAGAGATTACATTCCGTGTTTGTCAATCGTTGTAAAGATGACAAGTTTCATTCATCGAATTGTTTCTTACTGCATCAATAAACAGCTCGTCTTCTTCTTTATCTGAGGACCTGACACACTGCATGCACGGGTTTTTACACTGTCTTCCTTTAGCGGGACATTGACTTTTCCACCGTGTGCTTTGTTTCCACAGTAGCTGCATTTATGAATATGCTTGTATGTATGAGGCGCTTCATGATTTTTGCTGTCTTTTCAATTGTGTAATTCGGTTTTGTTCACGCTCTTTGGAACTGTTGCTTTATCTGTGCACTCGTCCAGTTCCGTGAGCGCTTCGGTGTACATGCATTGAAGGTTCCCAGCTGTGCTGGTGCCATCTCGTGCATGTCCATGGCTGTATTTAATGTTACCTTAGTCCTGGCACTAAAACTTTCTCTAGCATTTTCACTGAGTTTGTGTCAAACACCACCTGACCATCTCATCTTCCTCTCCATAAGCACAGTCCTTCACCGTGAATATTTAGTGGGGTTTGCTATTGGATTGCGCTGACGAGACTGACCCTTATATGGGCAGGCACTAAATTACAAGCCAGCCGTAGCCTGTCTATGAACTTAATTTAAAGTGTAGGTTTACATCGGCTTTGTTTCGAAGTAGCAGAACTCTGAATATGGTAGTATATGTCACTACGCTTCTTTTTGTTTCGCTGCCTTCTCAATTATATAATGCATGTTTTCTTCAGCGTTTTGAGGTCTTCCTGGTTTCTATGTACTGCGTGATTCTGGGAGGCGTGATGATGTCACACAAACTCGCCCACAGGCGTTCAAGCTCATCTCCATTACAGTAAATGGAGAAAACAGCTTCCAGTTATGACCATTACGCGTTGAATTTCGAAAAGAAACCTGCCCAACTTTGTAAAGGAAGCTGTAAGGAATGAACCTGCCAAATTTCAGCCTTCCACCTACAGTCAGTCAGTCAGTCAGTCAGTCAGTGGTGAGTGAGTGAGGGCTTTCCTTTATTAGTATAGATAATGGCAATTACTAAATAATAATTATAATTATAGTATTACATAATTCCTCCATATAAGTACATTTCTTGGGCTGCCTTCTTCCATCTCCAAAACATTTCTAGACTTTGTCCTGTTCGTCCCAACACAGTACTAAAGTATTGTTTAATGTCGAGTCACCTGACGTATAGATTACTGTAATGCTATTCTATCTGGCATCCCACAAAAATGTATCCATCACTTACAACTTCTTCAAAATTCTGCTGCCAGGATAATAACCTGCTGTTCTAAATCCACTGAACATATCACACCTACTCTCTCTCAACTTCACTGTTAACTACAGTATACAATACACAATACCGCTCTGAACATTCAAAGCTCCCCTCTACCTCACGATCTCCTACTGACCTCACAGACTGATACTCCCTCTCGGTCACTCAGATCCTGTAATTTGAGAGTATTCAGTCTGGCAATATGTGCAGCCTTAGTTTGTGGAAGACAGAGAACTAAAGACATGATCAAAAATGATGGTGTCAAGTTCAAACTGTGTTTCCTCAATGTGCTCCTGAAAAACATCAAGTTTGAGAAATGTTAACAGCTAACAAAGTACAACCAATTCCAATGAAGTTGGGACAGAATATAATGATTTGCAAATCCTTGTCAACCTAAATTCAATTGAATACTCTACAAAGACAAGATATTGAATGTTCAAACTGATAAACTTTATTGTTGTTTTCAAATCTTCACTAT
>NW_024380581.1:0-49600 GCF_016835505.1 Polypterus senegalus | reverse complement strand
TCCTATGACGAACTTCCGGGTCATAGGGCATGAAGAACTCTTCGGTCCTCCCTGCAGCTCCCTCTCGTGGCCCCCATGGCATCCAGCAGGGCGGTGCATAAAACTACATGGTCCATAATGCCCTGCTGGTCTTCTGGGGACCTCCATGCTGCAAGGAGGGCTCCACCTGGCGGCTTGGGGGTATTGGCCGGGGTACATGGCCGGCCACATCTTACAATGTACTGTGCATGAGCCATACTTTTAATGACAGATTTATCAAGAGTAATGACAAATTTAAAATAAAACACAAGTCTCTCAACCAGGGGGGTACTCCACAAAGTGTGCTTATGAAATTGAGACTTAGCTGAGGACTCCTCGCTTAAACAAGCCTCGGTTTTCCATTCAAGGCTCAGTCGGTTCTACAAACCTTGCTGTTTGTCTATCCATAACTACTTCATACTTGTATTATTTGATATCTATATTATTTTGTATAGTTTTTCTATTTATTTGAGTTAACCATTGAAGTTTTTAAATGCTTTGTTTAAGAAATTGTTGTATTTGTACAGTGGTTTGCAGAGTGTCAGGTTAATGGTGTGTGAAATTGTGTTGTCTTGAGTTGGTAATGTCTTGTATCTCATGTTTTGTACCAAACCAAAGTCAATTCTGGTTTGTTTCACAGGCTAGCAATAAAATGATTGTTATTCTGAAACGGTAAGCCTTTCTGGACAACTCAAAGTGGGCTTTAGCAATGCATTATCTGAGATTGAATCAGCCCTGAGAAGCAATCGAAGCATGAACCTATTCAAATGGAGGATGTATTATGAGACAGCTTTTAAAAGTTATATTTGTCATAAAACAGAAGAACACGCAACAGTGTGTGACAGATAGGGGGCGCTATCGCTCCCTTGAACCCTTGTCCAAGACGCCCGCCACCATATAAAAAGTCCAAAAGTTGACTTTATTAATTGACAAGCCGGTCATAGACCACAAGTGACAGTGCTGGTCCTTTCAGCAGCTGATCAAGAAATAATAGTTGATCAGCAACAACATAAAGAGCAAATGCATCTGCCATCTTCCGGTTGAGTGAACGCTGGCGGGACTGGTTGCTGCTGCTCGCCAGTAACTAGAATATTGATTTTGCTAGACTAGTGATTTTGATGGTATTTCTTTTGCCATATTGCTGACATCTCTGCGTGGCTATATATGCTATATACTATATACTATATGCTGTGTCTGCATTTAGCTTCAGCCTAACCTCCGTTTCGTTTGAAACTTACCAGTTTATTTTCTGGACATTTGAGCTGCCTGCGGCCTCCTCGCCTACAATGTGGACTGGTAGGATATTTGCTTGGTTGTTTGTTTGGAGTCTTCTGTCGCTCGTTATTCAACCTGCGACTGGCCTCCTCCAGTACCCAGCTGCTGAGCTGCTTCGACTCGCGTCTTCTCCAGTCTGTGCCTCTGCTGTCGGTGCTATATTTCGAACCGGACGTCATGCTTCTCCCTCGTCGGAGATACATCCATTGTGGGTCCCGCCGGAGATTCCGAACGGATGCCTCGAAAGGAATTAACTCTTTTTGGTCTGATTTTCAGCACCCTCCACATAACACAGACAGGAACGCTGACCATAGCGTGTTGGCCAGCTTAGCTTGTCGACTAACACCACTGTCAAATGCGACAGCAACATTGGCAGCTTTGGTCTATTGAATATCCGCTCACTTACGAGCAAGGGACATCTCATTCAGGATCTCCTCATTGACCGTAAGTTTGACTTTCTCTGTTTAACTGAGACTTGGCAGCAACCTCAAGACTTTTCACAACTTAATGAATGCACCCCCTCGGGGTTTGTTTACACTTGTCAACCCCGTGCATCTGGCCGTGGAGGAGGTGTCGCGATAATTTACCGAGAAGTGGAAAGTCCTGCCGTTGCCTACTCCTGCTGTTAACTCTTTTGAATCGACTGTGTGTCAACTGTCTGGGCCAGTTCCAGCCATCATTGCAACTGTCTACCGTCCTCCTAAGTCTAACAACAATTTTTTGAATGATCTTGCTACCTTCCTTACCAATCTATCTGTAATTACTCCAAATATAATTCTGCTGGGGGATTTTAATATACATCTGGACAATACCAATATCCCTCTCACTAGAGACTTTTTATCTTGCCTGGAGAGTTTTGGATACCAGCAGCACACTGATGTTTCTACCCATTGTAAAGGACATATCTTGGACCTGATTTGCTGCTCTGGTGTTGTTCCTTTTGATCTTACAGCAGATGAACTCTCTATAACCGACCACTTTCTCCTCTCATTTAACGCTAAACTTACCTTTTCTGTTCCTAAGCTTCCACGTCTCATAGCCTTTCGTAACATTAAGAATATCAACTTGACTTTGCTGTCTTCTAGAATTGATTCACAAATAGACTTTTATAATTTATCCTCTCCCATAGAACTGGTCTCATATTATGACACTTGTCTTAATGGTATTCTTAATTCTCTGGCCCCGTTAAAAACCAGATCTGTTTCCTTTTCCTTTTCTGCCCCCTGGTTTACGCCTGAACTTCGGCTTCTGAAAGCTAAAGGCAGGCAACTTGAAAGGTTGTTTAAAAAAACAGACTCTTTGTCCACAAAGAGATGTATAAAATCATCTATTCTATTACAAGGATTGTATAGCTCAAACCAAATCTAATTATTACACTAAGTTAATTACTAGTAATACAGGTAACACCAAGTCTTTGTTTTCTTTAGTTAATAATGTTACACAACCTCCAGACTCTTTACCATCTCACCTTTACTCAACTGCCTTCTGTAATTCTCTTATGTCTTTTTTCAATAAGAAAATCCAAAAGATACATCAGCACCTTGGTCCAGATCCTTTCTGTATTTCTTCTGAACTACACTCACCTATTCACTCTTTCTCTTCTTTCCAGCTTCCCACTTCCTCTGAAATCTCAGATCTCATCTGCAAATCCAAGTCATCTACTTGTCAGCTGGACCCCCCTTAACAGTTTTGGTTAAAGCCTGCCTCCCCTCTCTAGTCCCTCTTATTTCTGCCATCATTCACTCTTCTCTTACTACTGGTATTATTCCCTCATCTTTCAAAACTGCTGCTATAACCCCATATTAAAAACCTGGTTGTGATCCTACTAATTTCAATAATTTTCGCCCCATTTCTAACTTGCCCTTTATCTCCAAAATTCTTGAAAAAATAGTAGCTATCCAACTTCACACCCACTTGTCTCACAATAATATATATGAGAAGTTCCAGTCTGGTTTTCGCCCCCTTCATAGTACAGAAACGGCACTTGTTAAAATTACTAATGACCTCCTTATGGCTGCTGATTCTGGTCTAATCAGTATTTTCATCCTTCTTGATCTGAGTGTGGCCTTTGATACTATTTGTCATACCACTCTCCTTAATAGATTATCTTTGATTGGCATTACTCACACTCCACTTGATTGGTTTAGATCTTACCTTTCAGGCCGCACTCAGTTCATACAGCTTAAAACTTTCACATCCCAACCCACCGCTGTTACTTCTGGTGTGCCCCAAGGCTCTGTCCTGGGGCCTCTTCTTTTTATTATTTACCTTCTTCCCTTGGCAATATTTTTCGCAAATATAACATTAATTTTCACTGTTATGCTGATGACACCCAGCTCTACCTTGCTGGTAAACCCACCTCCTCTTTTCCACCACCCTCACTTATTGACTGCATTTCTGAAATTAAATCCTGGTTCTCTTCAAATTTTCTTAAATTAAACAGTGATAAAACTGAGGTTCTCCTCATTGGTTCAAAATCATCATTATCCAAAACCAATAATCTTTCTTTTATTATTGATAACTCTGTTGTTTCCCCATCATCTCAGGTCAAGAGTCTGGGTGTCATCCTCGACAGTACTCTATCTTTCCAATGTCACATTAATAACATCACCCGGTCTGCTTACTTCCACTTACGTAATATTAATCGCATTCGTCCCTCCCTCACTCCTCATACTCCATTCTTGTTCATAGTCTTGTCACTTCTCGGCTGGACTACTGCAATTCACTCCTCTTTGGTCTCCCTAATAAATCTCTTCACAAGCTTCAGTTAGTCCAGAATTCTGCAGCACGTGACATCACTGGAATCCCATCTTTTCACCATATTACTCCGGTCTTGCAGCAGCTTCATTGGCTCCCGATCAAGTTTCGTATTGATTTTAAGATTCTGCTACTAACTTTTAAGGCCATCCATAACCTCGCACCTCCATATCTGTCTGACCTTCTACATGTTGCCATTCCATCCCGTAACCTTAGATCCTCTTCCTCCACCCATCTGACCGTTCCTCCCGCCCGTCTAACCACCATGGGGAACAGAGCTTTCAGCCGTTCTGCTCCCAAGCACTGGAACTTATTACCTGCGGATCTCCGAAATATGAAATCATATTCATCTTTCAAATGTAAACTTAAAACACATTTGTTTAAAATGGCTTTTTCTTCTTCCTCCTAATCATAGTGGTTTTGTTTGTTTTTAATTTTTAGATTTTCTGATGTTTTAAGTTGTTTATAATTGTGTTTTTTATTTATTTATTGTTTGTTTGGTGTCCTTGAGTTCTCTGAAAGGTGCCTTGTATAAATAAAATGTATTATTATTATTATTATTATTTTTATTATTAAGAATGTGAGAAAGGCTGAAAGGCAATCAATGCCTAAGTACATTATGGATCTGAGTTTGTGCATTGCCTAATTAAATATTAAAACAGGTATCCAGTAGCAATATGAAGTACTTGAAGCAGCAATTGAAAATTATATACGAGAAAACACCTCTAAATTACTAGAATACATATTGGTATGTTAATGTACTTTACACTGTGCATTTAGCAATCAAAGAAAGCTGCAACGCTTGTCACTGGCAGTGTTGAACCTACATTATTGCAGCATTGAAGCTTGAACTGTTATGGAGGTGCCTTCACAACCAGCCACAAGGTCTGGGTAACCACTGTTGTTTTTCTTTCTTTTACAAATGTAACACTACATCTCAGATTTGGATTAAATATGTTCTACTGGAGTATCTGACATGTCAAACTCACTAGTGTAAATACAAATTCCCTATGTCTTATAGCTTACTAGTTATGGGGTGAAGAAAATTAGGGAAATGTCATACACGTGCATGATGAATCATAGAATGATTAAATAAAACACAGAAAGACCACCATCAACATGATCTTTCATTTTAGTCCTGGATGAGAATACACACTACTCGAAGAACATTTTGCAAAAAACTCTTTTTTTGTGTTTTTTCTAGCACCATATTCGCGTACAGTTTTGTCATATGAGAGCTTCCTTGCAATGTCATTTTCCAGAGACAATATGCATAAAGTCTTCAGACATGGTAGACCAAAATTTCTGCTTTATAAAGAATAGCTTTGAAAAACTGCTGTCTACTTTACAGTTCCTGATAAACAAAAATAATTTTAATAAAATTTGAGTTTCTCTCATAAATGTTAAGTATGTTAAGTATTTCTAATTATTTAAAATTAAATATATTTAGAATGAAACATCCTTAATTTGTAAGGTTTTTTTTGTTTACAGGTAGCCTGCATGATAACCTTTTAAATTTTATTTTAATTTTGATTTTACACTATGTTATTAAAATTATTGATTTTTAAAAATCCCTTCTTATACAGAATAAATCCATATTTTTTAAGAAATGTGGACTAAAGTTGCTTCTAGGGTCTGTCTGGGATTAGGGGCCTGAAGCCTAAGCTTCATTAGTTTCATTGGAGATCTGGCACTGATCACTGGCGCAATGCCTCAGTGTCACTCCTGCTGATTCATTTTCCCACATCAGAATGTCAGAATGTTGACAGCACAACCGGTTATACATGTCATTGTCATTTAAAAAGGCTGACCTGTGCATTGATGCTATAGAATGCTTTGTATTTTACAAATTCAGTCTCTAATGAGCTTGGTGGTTTCGTTATTCACACACAAGTGCAGACTATTGGGCCTGTGACATTTGAGAAGCTTAAATAACTTTGGATAAATGCATTTTACAGAGATTCACTTACCAAAACAAGTCAAATCGATATAAATGGTTTGCACACGGTCAGAAATTTGCTGTGGCTTCAACTCACTGCATTTAAAGTTGTATTTTGCAAATGTAGAGTCATCATGAAATGCACAGAGGTACTCAGGTTGCTGTCCTTTTCACTGTTTTTAATAGACACTCCAAGTTGCATCATTCATTGGACTTCGTAAGAACAGACACACCATGTCTTACCCAAAAGGGTTTTTGAAAGCAAACTGATATTTAACGTATTGAACGCATCTGTATGAATGTCATCATCATGAGTGCCAGATCAGACGTGACAGAACATTTTGTGTTTTTAATATTTTACTACTGGATAAAACACAATATGAAATATTATAATAGTAATAAATAGTTGAATACATTTAATTATTGAGATACATAATTTAATCTATTAGTTTATGTTACTCTTTATTATTTTACATTGTACATACAAGTGCTATCATGATTTGTGTCAAAATAACAGTGGTCTTTCTTTCTAATCCACATTAGTAGTATGTAACAATAGGAGCACACCATGATTAATCTTAGAATGTAATCATTTATCGCATGTTACGATCTCTGTACTGCCTTAGATTTAGAGTTTTACTAACTTAGAATTTTTTTTACAACTGATGATTTTAATGTGGAACTCACCTTTTCTTAAACTTTTTTATTATTACTATGTGTCTCTCACTAGCAAAAAGTAATATGGACAAATTGTGCAATAATTTAACTGTTACATACAGTATTATTAACTTTTTGTTTTTCAATAAACAGTGTAGCTTTAAATGTTTTACCACTTTGCAACAAATGTCAGATTAATCTATGATAGTGTGACTAAGAATGCAGCAGCACTGGATATACTAAAAAATCCTGTAATTGACCACAAAAATGACATAATGTAAATGTTGATTTTCAATTGGTAGTTCAAGTTATAATGATATATGATTTTACTGTATAACAAACAAACTCGCTCAGATAAAATCAGTGTTTAAGCATCCTTCATGGAATTCCCCCAGGTAACTAAACAGTTAAAGAGTGAACAAATAAATAAACAAACAAACAAATTAATAGTTAATGAAATTAAATTAAACTGGAATTTCCTGATCAAACTCATGTTTAATATCCTCATTGCATAGGTTTTAACAGCTAAATAATAATAAAGTGTGTCATGTTAGGAAATTTCTATTAGGCAACCCAATTAGAGTAAATGTCTTTCTCCATCCAATCAGATCTCGGCAGAGGAAGAAATACAGGAATGTGAGAAGAGCTTCAATTATCTGATTGACTGCATTGAGGAAACCTGCAGGAAACTGGCCAAGAGGATCAGAGAACAAGAAAAGTTAGAAATGGAGAAGGCAGAAGGAGTCGTGGAACAACTGGAGAAGGAAATTGAGGAGCTGAAGAGGAAAGATGCTGAGATGAGGGAGCTTTTGGAGACCAAGGACCACATCCACTTCTTGCAGGTGAGGAATCTGATCAGACTATGATATGTGGGACCTGAGGACATTTAGAATCAAATTCAAAAGGAGTTTTTTGATATGACAAGAACAGGCCTTTCATCTCAACATGGAATATCGGTCTGTATCCACCTAAAAGTTTCAATTTATTTTTAACAGTGCTTAGGAATCAGCATGAGTTGGAATTTCATCTGCGGCTTCAGTGCCAGTTGTAGGGAGGCTAAAAAAGGAGTAAACCCGACACATCTTAGTGTGACCAAAGCAAGCAGTAAGGGCAACAAGCTACTTAAATAAAGCAATTCAAATAATCAACAGCATGACCTATGAATATCTTCAACTCAATGAAAAAGAAAGTATGAGGCACTGCTGTCATCTTCGTCATAGGAAATCTATAGTTGACATTATAAAGAAGTAAGCTGGTGTGAAATTTGCACTTAACCAGATTTATTTTAAGATCTGACATCTACTCCACTTTAATTTTACACATTTCTGTCATGTCATCTGTTAATCCATCTTTGCTTGAGCAGACAAGACCACAGTCCTACGTTATCTTCTCTTAGCTCAAACCCCCTAGTCTAGTCTTGCCTCTTCTATCTTGCTTTTCTCTTGTGTTGTACCTCTAATATTCAGACCAAAATGACACACATTAAGTTGGATGTCTACTCCCAAGTGTGTCATACAGTACAGGCAAAAATTGTTCTTAACTACACTCCTCACCTTTTAAGCACTATATAACCTAACTTCCCAGTGTTCTTCTGTACTATTTTTATGCAGGTAAGAATTTCTTTGTACAATGTAGATTTTCTAAACCTACCCAATAAACATCAGCTCCCCTGTTAAACCCATATCAACTGCCCAACCCACTGATCGCAAGAGCTACTTCTAAGAGATGGTACTATTTATTTCTCATCTCTGAAATCTTATCCTTTCTTATCTTCAGTTGCAGACTTTCTCATCTCTTTGTGTCCTTCCTGCTGATAGAGATTCACTCATCTTCACTGTTACAGCTGATTTCTCTTCTGAGGACCTGAGAAAGGAGCTGTCCAGCTTGAAAAAGATTCTGGAGAAGATCAACCAGGGGTCATCATGACATTGACTCCACCAGGTATGGTGCCCGTTTACATTTTGTCTGTTGTTGACGTCCATTAGTTCAAGAGTGACATTAACAAAAAATTCAGAAGTGAATTACAGAAAGTAATGAAGTCAAGTGATATTTCATAGCGAACAGTTGTCTTTACTAAGATTTCTTAAAATAAGAACTTCAGAATTCAACTCTGATTTTACACCTGCTCATTTTGGTAAATTTCCCATAGACCCTCATCGCCCCTGGCTAAAATACATAGAAATAGTGCAAAATTAAGATGATGTCTCAATGAGAGTGACGGTACTATAGAAGAGAGAAAAAACATGCCAGCCATTTTATTTATGGGTTGCTAGGGAAGATGATTGAACTCAATCCCATTATAGAAGCTACTTCATTATACCAACAATAATTAATACAGTGTGTGGAGCCAACCCGGACACAGACAGGCAGACATGTTGTTTGTCACCACCACACGTTTATTATATATACAATATTTACAAATATAAAGTCTCAGTGCACAAACCCCAACTCAATCCTGGCCACTCAATGCCTTTCTTCGGGCCGCCTCCACTCTCTCTTCTCTTGCCTCATCCTGCTTCCACCCGACTCCAGCCCTGAATGAAGGGAGACGGCCCCTTTTATATTCTCCCGGAAGAGCTCCAGGTGATTCCCGACACTTGCCACGCCCCAACGTGGCGGAAGTGCCGGCTGTTCTTCCGGCAGCTCTTCGGGCGCCCTTTTAATTCTTCCCCCCAGCACTTCCTGGTGTGGCGGAAGTGCTGAGGTAACAGGTCCCCAAGGCATTGGGGTGCCTCCTGGTGGTGACCACGGGCCCCTACAGAGTGGGGCTTCCATGCCCTCAACCTGTGGCCCCCAAAGCAACCAGGAAGGCGGCCCCCACGTGATCCAGGGTGGGCGTAGACCCACATCCGGTCCCTCACGGCGTCCCGGCTGGGTCGTTGCCCCTGGCATCCCTGACAAGTGAATATTTATTTTATTTACTAATTTGGCTGACACCTTTATCCAAGTTGACTAACAATATTGAGATACAGTTGGTTACAATTTTTTTGTTTATCCAGTTGGAGCACAGGCAGATAAAGTGATTTACCAATGGTCACCAAGTGTCAGTAGTGGGATTTTAACTCACAATTCTCAGTATTTTAAGTGTCATGTCCAAAACTTTATCCTCTATGCCACACTGCCTAGCATGTTGTGGCACCAATTCATTCAGCTGTGGATGAAAATGTCAGTAACTTGGGTCTACTAAAGCAGCTAGAGGTTTGGGAGATTGCAATCAACTGCAACATGTTCAAAAAGACAATCTTCAAAATTTATGATCTTCTGAAAAGTGCCTTTTAGCTTCCACTACTGCTAATGCTAATAAGAAAGAGAAGATGAGTTAGGAGAGGAATCCAAAACTTAGACACTGTTTGCTGCTCACTACAACCTCAAAAGGAAATGTACAATGATGTCACAAGCCCCGCCTAGGGTGATATCATCGACCACACCCACGTGACCGGTGCTGCATATTTTTTGCTATAAACGGAATGCTGGCACCCACACCTAAACACAGCAAAATAACATCACTCATGGAAACAAAATGGTGACATTAGAAGTAATTAAAATTACAATAATTAATATTTCAGAAATTAAAAAAATGACTAAGTAACCTAAGTAGAATCCTAACTCAAGAACTTGTTCACAACAGTCACTTTTTGGAACCCCACTTTATAATTCTCAAGGAGAAATATTATATAAATATATAATACTTGGATTATCCTAAGAACTCAGTAGAGCTAATTGTGTCAACTAGTAATTCACATTCGGATACTTTGAAGGACACTCTCCAAAATGAGCTCCTTGCGGATGTCTTATCTTATATATGCCAGAATTATTAGTACACCATCTTAATGAACTAAAGATTGGAGCAACCTCTACCACCTTCTATTTGGCAATAGGAAGACATTTCGTTTGATATTGTTACAGATATACATGATTCTCTAGGCTGTAATACAATTCTGGTAATGGTAGATCAGTTTGCAAAGACAGTGCACTTTTTTCACCTGCGTTATTGCATTATTGTTTGCATGCTTATTGATGAAGTCTTCTGGGTACACAGTTTCCTAAAGTCAATATTATTATAATACAATACAATTTATTTTTGTATAGCCCAAAATCACACAAGGAGTGCTGCAATGGGCTTTAACAGGCCCTGCCTCTTGACAGCCCCCCAGCCTTGATTCTCTAAGAAGACAAGGAAAAACTCCCAAAAAAACCCCAGTAGGGAAAAAATGGAAGAAACCTTGAGAAAGGCAGTTCAAAGAGAGACCCCTTTCCAGGTAGGTTGGGCGGGCAGTGGGTGTCAAAAAGAAGGGGGTCAATACAATACACAGAACAGAACAAATCCTCAATACAGTATAAAAATAAAAATTTTAGAAGTACATAGCAGAATTTAACAATGGATGACATCACATAATATGATTTGGATTTGTTTATAGTCCTAGAGACCTTATCCATCAAGCTGCCTCCCCCATTTGGCCATTCCACAGCTGAAACAGTGCTGGGCCAGCCAATCCAATGAAAGGACCCATCTTTCTCATGATTCCAGATATCCTTCATCAGGGATGACTTTACCATAAGCAGGCAAACAACTTGGCAGGTGGGCCATGGCACCAAGTGCCACATTTGAGTACCGAGAAGAGAAACAGAATTGGTGAGGGTTAGTATCAAATTATAACTATCATGTTACTTATGTTTTAGTGCTAATGACTGACAACAGAGATGCAGTATGTACAGTTAATCAGCAGCTCCAGTCAGGATATGCTAAACTGAAGTAGTGAGTCTTCAGCCGGAATTTAAAAGCTGAGACTGAGGCTGAGACAGGCAGACCATTCCACAGTTTCGGGGCCCTGTAACTAAAAGCTCATCCTGCCAATGTTATTTTATTAATCCTTGGAATCATAAGCAGACCAGCATCTTTAGATCTTAATGTGCGGTCAGGTTTGTAAGTCATGATAAGTTCAGACAAGTAAGCCGGACCTCTGCCATTTAATGCTTTATATGTTAAAAGGAGGATTTTGAAATCTGCCCTAAACTTAACCGGGAGCCAGTGTACAGTAAGTATTTAAGAACTGGAGTTATATGTTCGTATTTTCTTGTTCTTGTAATAATTCTTGCAACAGCATTTTGGATTAACTGGAGGCTGTATAAAGAACAGTTTGAACAGCCAGTGAACACCGCATTGCAGTAGTCAATCCTACTAGAGATAAATGCATGAATTAATTTCTCACAATCCTGTTTATTTAGAAAGCGCCTTAATTTTCTAACATTTTTAAAATGGAAGAAACATGATTTGGACAACTTTGTAATATGCACTTTAAATGACATGCTAGAGTCAAAAAGAACTCCGTGATTTCGGGCTGATTCAGTAAAAGTAATGGCGATTCCAACTGAGTTAAACGATGACAGAATATTGTAGTGATCAATGTCATTCCCTCAACAATTAACAACTCTGTTTTATTTGTGTTTAAAGACAAGTAGTTCTCATCCATCCAGTCCTTTAATTCACTAACACAACTAATTAAAGACAACATCGGAGAAACTTCATTTGATCTAAATGAAAGGTATAACTGGGTGTCATCTGCATACGAGTGAAAATTAACATTATGTTTCCTAATGAGAGATCCCAGTGGAAGCATGTAAAGTGAAAACAGTAAAGGTCCCAGTACTGAGCCCTGCGGGACTCCATATTGAACTTCTGTGTATAATGATGGAGTACTGTCAGCACATTTCTGTACATATTGGAATCGATTTGATAAATAAGAACTAAACCAAGTGACCACGGTGCCTGTAAGCCCAACATCATTTTCTAGCCTGTGCAGTAAAATAGAATGGTCAATGGTGTCAAATGCTGCATTTAAGTCTAACAACATAATTACAGTGGAGTTTCCTTCATCAGAGGATATCAGAATGTAATTTACAGCCCACGTTAGTGCCGTTTCTGTACTATGACCAGTGCGAAAACCAGACTGGAATTTCTCAAATAAATTGTAATGCATAAGATGTGACTGAAGCTGATTTGCAACTACTTTTCTAGTATTTGAAATAGGCCTATAATTATTAAGTAGTGTGGGTCTAGGTCTGACTTTTTAAGTAATGGTTTAATGACTGACACTTTTAGTGCTTCAGGTACTGTACCATGCAATAATTGATAATTGATAATGTTTAGAATAGGCACTGCAAGAACATCCATTGCACTTTTTACTGGTTTTGTTGGCACTGGATCTAGGGAACAAGTAGTGGGCTTCATTTTAGAAATTAAAGTTAAGACTTCCTGCTCAGTTACAGGATTAAAATGACTAAAGTGATGAATGCAATGTACGGCAGCTTAGCTGTTAAGCTAGTATTTGGTTTGTACTGTGATACTGAGATCTGGGAACTTATATTTTTAATTTTCTCATTGAAGAAGTTCATAAAGTCTGTACTGCTAATGTCTGTTGGTATTTTGCACTGTAGATCTGAATTCCCATTTGTTAATTTAGCCACTGTTTTAAACAGTACCCGAGGATTTTTATTATTGCTATCTATTATTGTAGAATAGTATTCTGAGCGAGCTTTAAAGAGGGTTTTATTAGACAAAAGGACTTCAATTTTTGTCAAAATATTTAAAGCACTTTTGTGCAAAGTTCAGCACATCAGGGTGCCACGTTGACACATTTTGAGGGTCAGACTAAATATGGAAATATTGAAGACTATTTGCAATGCACCAGTACCAGGAAGGGAATGTTTTTACTGGCAGAATTTGTATAACAGCAGTTACTGGGATATCACCATTCAAATGTTTAGATGGTTACAAAGCAAACACTACTTCCTCCATTGCATGACTCTAATATTATTTAAAGTGAAAATAAGTATAGGATAATCTGTTGTTGACATGAATGTCAGGGAAAATCTGCTCTTATTATAAATGGACAGTTGTTTATATTCATAAGGCAGAAGATTTTGGCTTGCTATGAAAGATATTCAGTTAAGGTTTGGGCTCCTAATATAGGTCTATAGACCACCTTTAAAGGTATCATTCCTTATTCTTATACTGTAAGTACATCTCCTGCCTAAAGCCTAAAGCCTCCTCCTCTGTTGAAGTTGTTGAGATTGTATGGAGAATGAAGTACAACACATGTTTGGGCTTTTAGTGGCATTGTGTGTATTATAGGCCACAGAGGAGTGATTAAGATCTGAAGGCTCCCAGCTAGTGACATACATGGCAATGATGCCCATCGCCAATCTTATGACTGTAGAATGTGTAAGCCACTAGGGGGCATACCGCCACCCTAACCGAGACACAGACAGGCAGGAGACAGGTTTTGCCACACTACAACCGTTTATTTAGTTTTTTTAGTGCCCAAAATACCTCTCACTACACCAGTACCCTTCAGTCTCTTCTTGCTGCCAGTCCTTCTCCCTCCACTCCTCATCAGGCTTTTTCCTCTCCTCCTGACTCTGGCTCTATTATGGAATAAGGCGGGTCCTTTTTAAAGACCACCTGGAAGGACTCTTGGTATAATGAGCTTCTTCCGGCCACACCTGAAGCTGAAAGGTCCATGCATCCCCTGGCCTGGGAAAGAAACTGTCCTGACAATCCTCTTTTTCCCAGTCCTTCCACACTTTGGGTGTCCTGGTTGGGTAAGGATTCCGGCCATCCACCACACATTTTACATCATTTGAGCATGGCAAATGACATCATCACACAGGGGATTGTTAAGATGGTGGCACAATATGCACAGCATCTGAGCTTTTGGATAATATGAATCAAACAAATAATCATTTACAATAATTTAGTTAAGAAATTGCTTCTTACTTACAGTTATGGCTCCTGCATTGATTTTTGTCATTTTTAAATTTTGATTTGGGTTTGGCCAATGGCTCATTATTTTCCCTGGTTGCAGAATTTTCTGCTTTTAGATCTGCTCATTTTGGTAAATCCCCACAGGCCCTTTATCTCCTGGTCCTAATAAAAATCTAATGGTCCAGTTTTTGGGCATGCCTTTTGTCACCTGTGGCTACAATACATAGATACCGTGCAAAATTAAGATTCTGTCTCAGTTTGCTGGATTTTGGATTTTGCTCAAATTGATTACTTGCTGCTCTACCACAGAAGGGATCTTCAGTCTCAGTATTTAAAACAAGTGTTAGATTTGATTTCTCATTTTAAATTTGATGGGAATTGTATTTTCATTTTATTCGACAGTTACTAGGTCTTGCTTATTTTCCTTCTCTGCTTAGTGTACTGAGGTGGCCCTCTGTCTAACTTTGAGTGGATGTGTTCTCAACAACAGTGGCCTTGATGCTAGGATGTCGTAGAATTTATTTCTAATTGTTAGATTTAATTACTGATGTGATTCATTTCAGAGTGTTGTGAAAAACTTTGATGCACAAAGAGAAGGTTAAAACTGAAAATCGGGCAGAAGAGGAAATAACTATGAGAGGAGAGTAACTTGTGGACTAAGGGATGGCAGTGGGTAGAAGAATATTCAAAGAATATTCATTGTTATTGTTATTGTTGTCAAAAAATATCATTGCAGATTGGACCAAACCAAAACAATTCAAAAACGCTCTGCTAGACTTTTAGATTTTTTTTTTTTTATTAATTTTATTACAATCCATACAAAACAATCAAGTTTTTACAAAAAGAGAATTAGTTAAGAACAGATCGATCCCCACCCTTGAGAGAGAGAGCAAGCCAAACGGTGTAAAAATTTAAGGCTTGTAAACATACCTAAATTAATAAATTCTCTGTGCTTTATAAACTTATTTTAAAATATTACTGATTAGATCCTGCCATGTTTTGAAAAAAGTCTGTACGGATCCTCTAACTGAGTATTTGATTTTTCCAATTTCAAATAATATAACACATCAGTTTCCCACTGACTTAAAAGAGGAGAGTTTGGGTTCTTCCAGTTTATCAGAATAAGTCTGCGTGCCAACAGTGTAGTGAATGCAATCACAATTTGTTTGTCCTTCTCCACTTTAAGCCCTCTGGAAGAACCCCAAACACAGCTGTTAATGGGTTAGGAGGGACTGTGAGTCCAAGGCTGTCTGAAAGGTAATTAAAATTTTTGTCCAGAATAATGTTAATTTGGTGCAGGCCCAGAACATGTGACCCAGTGAGGCTGGGACTTGGCTGCAACGTTCGCAGGTTGGATCTTGCCCTGGAAACATTTTGGAGAGTTTTAGTCGAGACAGATGTGCTCGATATATATTATTTTGAGTTGTATAATTGTATGCTTTGCATATGGAGCTCGAGTGAATTCTCTGCATTGCTACTTTCCACTCCTTTTCTGATATATTAATTGAGAGATCTTTTCCCAGTGTCCTCTTGGATCTTTGAAAGGAAGGGATTGTAAAAGATTTTATATATTGTAGAGATGGAGTCTAATCCTTGAAATTGAGCAATATTTTTCCAGCGTGGATGAGGGTGCAAGATGAGGAAAATCTGGAAGGTTCTGTTTAACAAAGTTCCTGATTTGAAGATAGTGAAAGAAATGTGTAGCTGGAATGTTAAATTTGGAATGTAATTGTTCATAGGATGCAAAGACGTTGTCTATATAAAGATCTCTAAGCAAGTTAATTCCAAATTTTTCCAGATATTAAAAACTGCATATGTTTGTGAAGGTTGAAAGAGGTGGTTCTCTTGCAGGGTGCCACAGAGAAGCTTCTCCGTCTTAAAATGCTTTCTACATTGGTTCCAGATTCTAAGTGAGTGGAGCACAATTGGGTTATTAGTGTATTGCCGATAACGTGTGTTTATTGGAGCACAGAGCAAGGAATACAAAGAAGTACTGCAGGATTTTACTTCTATTGCGGTCCAAGCCTGTGTATGTTCTTCTATTTGTGTCCAGGTTCTTATCGCCTGTATATTTGCTGCCCAGTAATAAAACTGGAAGTTAGGTAGAGCCATGCCGCCTTCTGCCTTTTGTCTTTGTAGGGTCGCTCTTTTGATGCGTGGATGTTTTGAATTCCAAATAAATGAGGTTATTGTTGAATCTAATTGCTTAAAGAATGATTTATTAATGTATATTGGATGTTTTGAAATTAAAAGGAGCTTAGGAAGAATATTCATCTTAACAGTGTTAATTCTTCCTGCTAGTGTGAGATGAAGGGTTGACCATCTATGCAAGTCTTGTTTAATTTTTTCCATGCAAACAGAGAAATTTTGTTGATAAAGAGCTTTATGTTTACTTGTGATGTTTACCCCTAGGTATTTAAACTGTTCTGCAATGATAAAAGGTAGGGTGTCTAATCTAATATTATATGCTTGAGAATTCACTGGAAAGAGTACACTTTTATTCAGATTAATTCTGAGACCAGAGATCTTTTGAAATTCTGTGAGTGCTGCTAAGACTGCAGGCACAGAATTTTCTGGGTCCGGTATATACAGTACCATGTCATCTGCATATAATGAGATTTTCTGTTCCAGTCCTTCTCTGCTAATCCCCTTTATCTGATCAGTATTTCGACAATGTATTGCCAGTGGTTCAATGGCAATGCAAACAACAGCGGTGACAAGGGCATCCTTGTCTGTGCCACGTTCTAGTTTAAAGTAGTCTGAGCAAATGTTATTGATGCAAACTGAAGCTTCTGGGTTAGTATACAGTAATTTAATCCATGCACAAATGTTGGGCCAAACCCAAACTTCTCCAAATAGTAAAAGGTATTTCCATTCAATCATGTCGAATGCTTTTCTGCATCCAATGATAATAATATTTCTGGGGTGTTTGATTTAGTTGGTGAGTATATTACATTAAACAGGCGTCGAAGATTTGAAGATAAGTGTCGGCCCCTAATAAATCCAGTTTGGTCTTGTGATATTACGAGGGAGCACTTTCTCCATCCTTCTAGCTATGATTTTAGAGAGTATTTTAACGTCGTTATTCAGAAGTGAAATTGGTCTGTATGATCACATTGTAATAAGTCCTTATTTTGTTTTGGAAAGACAGTGATTAGTGCTTGGCGAAAGGTTTGTGGAAGAGATTGGTTATCTCTGGCTTCTGTAAATGTTGCTAATAGGAGGGAGCTAGCTGAGCGGAGAATTTCTTGTAAAACTCTGCAGGGTAGCCATCAGGGCCTGCTGCTTTTCCACCTTGGAGTGACTTTATAGCATCTAGTAATTCTGATAATGCAGAGGTTTATCAAGTTCCTCCACACTAAAAGCGTCAATTTGTGGTATCTGTAATGTATCCAGAAATGCATTAGATTGTATATTGTCTTCTTTAAACTCAGTAGTATATAGGGATTTATAGTAGTCTCTGAAAGTGTGCATTATATTTTTGTGTTCGATGATTTTATCTCCGTTAGTGTTAGTGATTACGAGATTGCGTTGCACTTCTTGCTTGTGAATTTGTTGAGCTAAAAGCTTATTAGCTTTCTCTCCATGTTCATAATAATGATGTCTGGATTTGTAAATTAGTTGTTCAGTTTCTTTAGTTGTCAAGAGGTTTAATTCTGAATTAGAGCCTGCCTCCTCTATGTAGAGTCTCGCTTGGTAGTCTGGCATGTTCTTCATCTATTTTAGTAATTTCGCTTTTATCTCTGCTACTTTCTTGGCTTGGATTTATTTCTGTGGGAAAGATATGAGATAATCTGTCCTCTTAAGAAGGCCTTAAGAGTTTCCCAGAGTATTCCTGCAGAGATCTCAGGGGATGTATTTGTCTCTAGAAAGAATTTGATTTGTTTGGATATAAATTCAGTACAATTCTCGTCAGCTAATAGAAGCGGTTGAGCGCCATCTGCGGGGTGAGTGTATGGGGCTTAGTAATTTCAGCTCCAAGATCATAGGTGCATGGTCCGAAATAACAATAGCATCGTATTTACAAGATTTAATCTTAGGCAAGAAGTTATTATCTATAAAGAAGTAATCAATCCTTGAGTAGCAATGATGTACTGGTGAGTAGAAAGAATATGTTCTTGAATTTGGGTTTAAAAACCTCCAGGGATCTGATAAGTTGTGATCAGTTATAAACTTTGTAATTATCTTTGCGTGTTAGATGCGTTCCCCTGTGGAGGAAGTCTTATCTAAAAGTGGATTTAGAACACAATTAAAGTCCCCAGCCATTATAACTTTATGAGTGTTCAGATTGGGAATGGATGCAAATAAATTTTGTATAAATTCCTTATCATCAAAATTAGGTGCATAAACATTTATCAAAATCATTTTACAGTTAGATAAGTCTCCCATGACCATTATAGGATCCAATACTATATCTGATGCTACAAATGGTACTGTTCTATGTATGAGAATTCCCACCCCTCTAGTTTTTTGGATGGAACATTTGGCCAGTCCAGTCTTTTGCAGCGGAACTGATCCTTGCTTAGTAAGTGGGTTTCCTGTAAAAATACTATTTTAGCATTTAGACCTGTTAGGTGAGAAGTACTTTCTTTCTCTTTAATTTGTGATTCAGGCCTTTAACATTCCAGCTTACGAAGTTAACTGTCCCATCATGGAGACACTGATTCTGAGTTTTTGATGTCATTTATAGTCTTAACTGGAAGTGAGAGTTTAGGTCTTAATTTCCTATTTCCCCAAGAGTTGTTGCCATGCAGCTTATTATTACGTTGATAGTTATAATTATAAAGATTGAGATGATAGATTAGGTATAGATCAAGCCTGCTCTCTTTCTCTCCCCCCCTTAACCCCCACCCTCCCTTTTTGCCTCCCCAAGTGAGGCTAAAACCCACTTCACGCAGTCCCAGTCCTCTGACATACCCAGAGACAGAGCACGTCCAAAGCACATCAAGCCCCATGCAGTGGCGCTTTAGGTTAAAAGATAGAGATATCTGTTACCAATATAGTCTTTAAAAGAAAAAAAAAAAAAAAGAATTTTGCACTTAAAATATATATATATAGTCTTCAGCAATTTTAGTGCATTAAGATGATACACCCAGATAATAAACCCAGGTGATGGTGTTAAAGATGTGTCCAAAATAAGCATAACAAGTCTTAATGCAGTAATAGCAATAACAGTAAACCAAGGGTATGATATTGAACAGTCTCGTTTAGGGTACACATGAAATAATTAGAAAAGAAAAAGAGAAAAAAAGGAGGAAAAAGTAATTAAGCACAATAAAACATAAACAGATAGCCCCTAGTAATACTAAGTAATAATAAGAATACAGTGATCCCTTGCTGTATCGCGCTTTGACTTTCGCGGTTTTGCTCTATCGCGGATTTTATATGTAAGCATATGTAAATGTACAGTATATTATGGATTTTTAAGCTGATTCATGATTTCTGTGGACAATGGGTCTTTTAATTTATGGTACATGCTTCCTCAGTTTGTTTGCCCAGTTGATTTCATACAAGGGACGCTATTGGCGGATGGCTTAAAAGCTACCCAATCAGAGCACGTATTACATATTAACTAAAACTCCTCAATGCTATAAGATATGCCTCGTGCGCGGTGCTCGATTGTTTGCTTGTCTCTGCCTCTATCTCACCCTCTCTGACATTCTCTGCGCCTGACGGAGGGGGTGTGAGCAGAGGTGCTATTTGCACAGAAGCTGTTTGCCTAGTGGATACAGACGCTCCTCTAAGAAATGCCGCTTTATCGAGGTGCGTCCAAAAGCACACTTATTGATTTTTTGATTGTTTGCTTTAATCTCGCGCGCTCTCTCTCTCTGACGTTCTCTGCGCTTGACGGAGGAGATGTGAGCAGAGGGGTTTTTTGCACAGAGGCTGTTTGCTTAGAAGATAGGGACGCTCCTGTAAAAAATGCTGAAAGGCTACCTTCGCATTGATCCCTTCATTGCCGCTGCTTTATCGCGGTGCTTGCATACTTAAAAGCGCAACAGCCCTATTGATTTTTCATTGTTTACTTTACTCTCTCTCTGACATTCTCCGCTCCTTACGCGCACTTTGAAGAGGAAGATATGTTTGCATTCTTTTAATTGTGAGAAAGAACTGTCATCTCTGTCTTGTCATGGAGCACAGTTTAAACTTTTGACTAAAGGGTGTTATTTCATGTCTAGAGGGCTCTAATAATGTTAAAAAATGTATTTAGAAGGTCGTAAACAGGTTTTCTATGCTCTAACTGCGAAAATATTAGATTTATAAATAAAGAATCCTACTTCGTGGAAATTCATTTATCTGTCTGAAGCGGATTAACAGCGATAAACAAGGGTTTACTGTATAACTGTGCGGAGAATATTTATAAACAGTGTGGGAGAGTTTCTAAGGGCTTAAAATATATAAAAATAATCATACAAACATATGGTTTCTACTTCGCGGATTTTCACCTATCGCGGGGGGGGGGTCTGGAACGCAACCCCGCGATCGAGGGGGATTACTGTATATGAGAATATATGCTGATAAAAAACCAGTATTTTAAAACGAATAGATCAGACAGTAGATTATTAATCCTAGCTTTATTCATGGTGGCTCTAAAATCGGTACTGACCCCTACTCTCTTTTCTGTTTCTTTTTCCGGTTTCTTTGTGGTGGTGGCCTGCACCAACTCCACAAACTCAAAGCTTCATGATGCTCCAACAATGATGGACGGATTAAAAGGAAGAAGTCTACGTGACCATCATCATCATCAAGCCCTTCCGTGAGAATCCTAAATCCAAAGAGGACTGTTTCATTTATGTTAGGTAGAATGCCCAGAGGGGACTGGGCGGTATCATGGTCTAGAATCCCTACAGATTTTATTTTTCTCCAGCCGTCTGGAGTTTTTGTTTTTCTGTCCCCTGGCCATTGAACCTTACTCTTATTCGATGTTAATGTTGATTTATTTTTATAATTATGTCTTTCATTTTTCTATTCTTTAATATGTAAAGCACTTTGAGCTACTGTTTGTATGAAAATGTGCTATATAAATAAATGTTGTTGTTGTTGTTATCATTTATCATTTACCACCATGACTCACTATTATGTATCAGAATAGTCCCGGGATCAGCTTTCTTAATTCATTTTCTGCTTCTTCCTTGCTAGCGAAGACATAGAAATGACCTTGCCATTCCTCTTTCAGTTTTGCCGGATACAGGAGGCTGTATTTGACGCTGGCTTGCCGTGGCAGCTGTTTAATATTATAGAAGGTTGCTGCTTTAATAGCTGTTGCTGGAGAGAAATCAGGGAAGATACGAATGTGGTTATTTTCATATATAATATCTTCCTTGTTTCTGAGGAGTGCCATCCCCTCTAGCTTAAATTATAATCGTTCAAAACGAACTATAAAAGATCTTGGTCGGGGTCTGGCGGTGTTTGATCCGCGTAACGGTAAGCCGCTGCTATCTCAGATTCTGTTTTAAAGTCGCCCCCGATTATTTTAGAAAAAAGTTCAGCTGCTAATTTCACAGGGTTTGAAATTTCTCGATTCTCCGGCAGACCTTCAATTCTGACATTATACCTTCTACTCCCATGTTCTAAAGCAGCCAGTCTGTCTCCAAGTTTTTCTCCGAGTTTTTTGCATTCGGAACTGACATTTACTGCTCTTTCCTCGGCACTGGCAGCTAAATGTTCGGCCATTTCAATCCGATTCGTGAATGTCTCCTTAAGATGATCCAATTGATCAGCAAGCGTGCTCAGTTTAACCGAGTTTTCTGAATGCGCTCTTCAATTTTACTCAGCACCTGTCGAAGTTTAAGTTGAACCTCTTGATGCAGCCTTTCATTTGCCTGTTGGAATTCCTGTCGCAGCCATTCATTGGCCTGTTTCATCTCCTGTTTCAATTCCTGTTTCAGTCTCTCAAGTGCCTTTGCTGTTGCTTTCTCATTAGCCTTCTCGCTTTTCTTTATATCTTGTGTGAGCTCAGCGAGCAACACCTTCAGTTCAGATAGTTCAATTGTGCCTTCTTGTACCGTAGATGAAGCAGCAGACTTTGCTGAAGCCAGTGTCCCCGCTGCTCCAGGCTCGCGTAATTGAAGCCGCGGACTTCCCGGCCCTTTCCAGTTTCAGGTAATCTTCTCCAATCAGCGAGCTATCCACATCTGCACTCACGATCGCACCTTCGCTCCCCTTTTTGCTCTCAGCCGGCGACGATGTAGCGGACCGTGGTCCCGAGGAGTCTGTGCTTTCGCCCATCTGATCCAGGTCTGTCTCTGATAGGCCGTATCTTGAAGTGGGGCTTGCTGATCGCAGCTTGGATGTAGCTTTAGTTTTCGATTCTTTCGAACCCCCCTTCTTGTTGGCCATGTTTATATGTGCTTACATGTACTGTAGCAGTCCCTCTCGGGTTGAATAAATACAGGATGTCTCAGAATAATAAGCAAATAATATGAAAAATAGCACCACTGCTAGCGGAGCTCCAATTCAGACATCCATCTCTTGCATCGGACGACACCAAAAACCTCGGACGAGACCAAAAAAACGACTTTTAGATTTTATCCAAATATTTGGGTGCCGGACGGCATGGTGGTGCAGTGCTGGCCATGCTGCCTCACAGTAAGGAGACCCAGGTTCACTTCCCGGGTCCTCCCTGCGTGGAGTTTGCATGTTCTCCCTGTGTCTGCATGGGTTTCCTCCCATAGTCCAAAGACATGCATTAGGTGTATTGGTGATCCTCAATTGTCCTTGGTGTGTGTGTCCTGCTGTGGGCTGGCGCCCTGTCTGGGATTTATTCCTGCCTTGCCCTTTGTTGGCTGGGATTGGCTCCAGCAGACCCCTGTGACCCTGTGTTAGGATATAGCAGGTTGGAAAATGGATGGATGTTCGGGTGCCCCTGTTACCAAACCAACATCTTAAATAATGTTCACTTAATGACTGGCAAGGTTCCCAGGTCTTCCTCCCTGGCATTCATTTCTTTTCTTCCATTAGCTTATTCTTTTAATTTTTATATATTGTTTTGTGATTTTTTTCTTATTTTTTCTTTTGTTTGTTTATTGTTGTCTTGAATTTCTTTTAATTTACTATGTTTTAGTTTATTCACTGTTCTTGTGCTGTGTTTTCTCTTTGTGGTACTTTTGCTTGTTACATATTCTGTTCCTTGTATGATGGGCCTAAGGGCATAGATATCCCTGATGCTGTACCTGTCTCCTGTGATGGTGTCTTATTTAAAGGCCTAGGATGAGTGCTGAGCCATTTGTTATTCTGCTTGTGTTGTGCAGTTCCCTTTTTGACTCCTCTCTGTTTTGGTAAATTGTAATGGTTTTTTAACCATTATATTGAGTTCTTCTGGTTAGAATTTATATTTTTTGTTTGCCTCTTGTTTTGGATTTTTGAATTTCAAATTTGTTTTTATTCTAGTACTTCTTTGCTGCTCTGTTTTTGAGGCAGTATAATTATCTAGACTGGTTTAGTTCTTTATTATACCCATTATTGTTGATTTAATAGTGCTTTGGATTTTTTTAAATGAATTTTAATTAAAAGCAAATAACAATCCATCCAATTAAAACTATCAAAAATGTTCCTGGGGCAAGATTCAACCTATGAAAATTGCTAGACTCACTTGGCCACATGTTTCAGGTGTACACCAAATTAATAGCATTTTGGACAAAAATATATGAATGCCTATCAGATAGCCGTGGTGGGACAATCACTCCTAACCCATTAACAGTTGTGTTTGGTGGACTCCCAGAGGGGCTTAAAATGGAAAAGGGCAAACAAACTGTAACTGCCTCATTACTAGCACGTAGACTTATCTTGCTCAACTAGAAAAATCACAAACCACCACTTTTAAGTCAGACAGATGTCCTATACTATATGAAACTGGAAAAAATTAAATTCTCACTTGGAGGATCTGTTCAAAACCTTTTTAAATTATAGCAGGATCTAATCAATAACATTTTCGAATAAGCTTCTATATCGGGGAAAAGGATACTCTTACTTCCTTGCTGCTTCAAAGATTTGCTTTGTTGGCTGATGATTTATGAAAATATAAAAATATGAAATATATAAAAATCTGAAATATAAAAATATAAAAATATGATTTATGAAAATATAAAAATATGGAAATATAAAAATATAATTTATGTAAATATGAAACTATAAATTATAGTTTCATATTTACATAAATTATATTTTTATATTTCCATATGTTTATATTTTCATATTTTCATAAATCATATTTTTATATTCCATATTTTCATATTTCATATTTTTATATATTTCATATTTTTGTATTTTCATAAATCATATTTTGGGGTGGGGCTTAATGTCATCCATCATATTTGGGGTGGGGCTTAAAGTCATCAATCAAATTCACACCTCTTTTGACAGTTGCTGTCTATATGTACTACTCCACGTTTATATAAGTTTGTATATATAAGTTTATAGCTTATAAATACATTTTCATACTTTTATAGTTTCATATTTACATAAATTATAGTTTTATATTTACATAAATTATATTTTTATATTTCCATATTTTTATATTTTCATATTTTCATAAATCATATTTGTATATTTTCATATTTTTATATTTTCATAAATCATATTTTTGGGCAGGGCTTAATGTCATCCATCATATTTGGGGGCTGGGCTTAAAGTCATCAATCAAATTCACACCTCTTTTGACAGTTGCTGTCTATATGTACTACTTGGCATGGCTCTACCTAACTTCCAGTTTTATTACTGGGCAGCAAATATACAGGTGATAAGAACCTGGACACAAATAGAAGAATATACACAGGCTTGGACCAATAGAAGTAAAATCCTGCAGTACTTCTTTGTATTCCTTGCTCTGTGCTCCAATAAACACACGTTATCAGCAATACACTAATAACCTAATTGTGCTCCACTCACTTAGAATCTGGAACCAATGTAGAAAGCATTTTAAGACGGAGAAGCTTCTATCTGTGGCACCTCTGCAAGAGAACCACCCCTTTCAACCTTCACAAACATATGCAGTTTTTAATATCTGGAAAAATTTTGGAATTAACTTGCTTAGAGATCTTTATAAATACAACGTCTTTGCATCCTATGAACAATTACATTCCAAATTTAACATTCCAGCTACAAATTTCTTTCACTATCTTCAAATCAGGAACTTTGTTAAACAGAACCTTCTAGATTATGCTCATCTTGCACCCTCATCCATGCTGGAAAAAATATTGCTCAATCTTAAGGACTTAGACTCCATCTCTACAATATATAAAATCATTTTACAATCACTCCCTTTCAAAGATACAAGAGGACACTGGGAAAAAGATCTCTCAATTAATATATCAGAAAAAGAGTGGAAAGTAGCAATGCAGAGAATTCACTTGAGCTCCATATGAGCAAAGCATACAATTATACAACTCAAAATTATATATCGAGCACATCTGTCTCGACTAAAACTCTCCAAAATGTTTCCAGGGCATGATCCAACCTGCGAACGTTGCAACCAAGCCCCAGCCTCAGTAGGTCATATGTTCTGTGCCTGCACCAAATTAACATTATTCTGGACAAAAATTTTTACTTACCTTTCAGATAGCCTTGGACTCACAATCCCTCCTAACCCATTTACAGCTGTGTTTGGGGTTCTTCCAGAGGGGCTTAAAGTGGAGAAAGACAAACAAATTGTGATTGCATTCACTACACTGTTGGCACGCAGACTCATTCTGATAAACTGGAAGAATACTAACTCTCCTCTTTTAAATCAGTGGGAAACCGATGTGTTATATTATTTGAAATTGGAAAAATCAAATACTCAGTTAGAGGATCCGTACAGACTTTTTTCAAAACATGGCAGTATCTAATCAGTAATATTTTAAAATAAGTTCATAAAGCACAGAGAATTTATTAATTTAGGTATGTTTACAAGCCTTAAAATTTAACATGGCTTGGCTTGCTCTCTCTCTCAGGGGTGGGGATCGATCTGTTCTGAATTAAATTTTTCTTTTTGTAAAAACTTGATTGCTTTGTATGGATTGTAATAAAATTAATAAAAAAAAAAAATTTGTGTCAGTTCCCAGAGCATCTCCCTGTTTTGTCAAGACTCGAGCCTCTTCTAACTCTAACCTGGATTGCCAAATCTCCTCAAACCTGCATACCACCTCTGAGTTTTCAGAGTCACCGTCTATATCTGCAAGGTACTGAAATGAGTTTGACACTATCAAAATCTGGGGTTGATGCATCTGGACAACTTGCACTGTTTGCCTTGCACCTGCATATGAATGTGTCCCACCTTTCTCTACCTCTTTGGTCTGGGGTCTCTTCCTATTGCACCTTAGGGGTATACATTATCTTCATAAAGGACAACTCAGCCAGGTCCACCAGTTCTCTAATATGATGCAAGTTTGCCATTTCCTCTTACAGTTCAGTGACCTTGAGCTCAAATTGTTTGATCAGCTGGAATATCCAACAGACATAGCTTTCAAGGATGCCTGACCTATCCAAACTAAAGATTTTGGGAGCAAAAGTTATATTTTACTTAACTCTCATACAAAAGTAACTCTAAATACTTATAACTACTTTGATTTTAGGACAGCAGTACATTTGTCTCAGCATAAGATCTTCCAAATCTTAACCAATATATGTCAGTATACAGGTGCCGGTCATAAAATTAGAATATCATGACAAAGTTGATTTATTTCAGTAATTCCATTCAAAAAGTGAAACTTGTATATTAGATTCATTCATTACACACAGACTGATGTATTTCAAATGTTTATTTCTTTTAATTTTGATGATTACTATACTACTATACTATTACTATACTGTAGTTCAGAAGTCTTGGTTTGTATAAAAAAGATTTATTGTGACTATTTCAGTTACAAATGCGGAAACAGACAGGGATGTCCATTATCATCATTGCTTTTTGTAATTGCTGTTGAACCCTTAACTGTTTGTTTCCGGAAACTGTCAGAGATAAAAGGTATCTTAAGGAAAGTTGATAAAAAAAATGTCTTCATGTTGACATGGTGTGCTCTATCCATACCCTACAATGTTAATCCACATTACAGGTCTTTTAAAATTCTGTAATGCTTCCTTGTTTGCAAATTTGTCCTGTCTTGTATGCCCTGCTATTAAACCTGCCCCATTGCCTCTCAACTGTCTACCAGTTTGTCTCTTTATACTTTGCCACATTTGCTTCACTTGAATTGATCAAATTTAGGTTTTCTTTACACCTTTCAGTCCACACAATATGATGCTTCTGACCGCTACCCAAGAATTATGTCCTAATAATTACATGCTAACGACTCTGGACAGGCTGTTTCTTCTCTCTTTGGTGTGTGGACTTGAACCCGGACACAGACAGACGGACATCGTTGGATCCACCACACACTGTTTATTTACAAATATTTACAATCACGTGCACCTCAAACCCCAGTGCCTCCAGCACCGTTTCCCCAATGTCCAGGCCTCACAGTCTCAATGCCTCTCTCTCCTGGCCGCCTCCAGTCCTCTCTCCAGCTCCGTCTCTCTTCCACCCGACTTCCGCTATCGACTGAAGGGAGGCGGCCCCTTAAATAGGAACCCGGATGGGCTCCAGCTGCTTCCCGGCACTCCTCCGTAAACACGCCCCAGTGTGGCGGAAGTGCCGGCTGCGCACCCGGAAGCCATCCAGGTGTCCCCTGTCGTCTTCCCCCCAGCACTTCCTGGTGGCCACGGGTCCCTACAGGGCTGGGCTTCCATGCCCTTTACCCAAGGCCCCCAACATAACCAGGGTGGACGCCCCCTCGTGGTCTGGAGGAGGCACAAGCCCTCCTCCGGTCCTCCTGGGCGTCCCAACCGGGGATGCCACAGTGCCTCACTGCTAGCGAAAACACGTGGGTCCGAGCGGCACTTCCCGAAAGGGCAGCACGTCCCCAGAGAGGGTCCTACTATGTCCCCAGGGTCCAACACGGCACCCTGGGACATCTTATTTCGGCACCCCCTCCGACGCCAACGCGCCCCTCTGGTCTGCGCCGCTCTCGCCTCCACCGTCCCCGCCAGCCGGGGCACTATCGGCCTCCGGCGGGGAGCCCTCCCGCAGAGAGGCCGGTTCCAGGAGGGCAGGTTCCAAACGACGTCGGCTCCAGAAAATAAATCACTTAATCAATTTACATGTTGCTGTCAATGAGTTAAAAACTAAAGCCCAGTCAATCAACAGAAAGTCAAAGTGTTTGCTTGGCTGATGCACAGGGAAACTGCTGTCTCATAATCAAGATGGTGTGGGTTTGAGACCGAACTCACTCATTTTTGAGCAGTGAGCTGTTATTATTATTACTATAATATAATAAAAACATATATTTGATTTGAGTCTGTAACACGTGAAAAGTTTGCTTACTTGTAATAGTTTATTCAGTTTTATTTTGTCAGTGATGTTTACATGGTACAATGGACTTGCCTTTTCCTGTCTGAGGTGATGGCATTTATCTCCATTCTTTTCACAAGATCAGTGATGACCACAGTTGGTGCTGTGGTTGATGCCTGTTCAGAATGTTTTATTGTACTGGCCATCAAAGATACGATGCCCTGTGACCACTATCAGACTACCATGCGGCATTTGCAGTTTGACAACAAAGACAGCCATGCAGAACATGTGAAAACTACAGATTTGCTGTGATCTCTGACATCATTCTGTTAAAAAATATTTTTTGAGTTAACAACCAGAGCAACATATTACTGTTGATGAGCAACTGTTTCTAACCAAGGTATGTTGTCCTTTCTTGCAAAATATTTTAACCAAGCCTGACAAATGTGGCATAAAGTTTTGGATTGCGGCATATTTGGAGACATGTGCAATGCCGCTCCTTATTTAGGAAAAAATCCCAGTCGCCTCAAAGCAGAAAGACTTTCCGAGACTGTGGTCATAATGCTTGTGGAGCTGTTTCTGGACAAAGGCAGAATCGTAACAAAAGACAACATCTTCCTGTCTCTTTCGCTGGCTAATAGACTGTACCATAACACAATTCTACTTGGCACCATAAATAAAGTGGGACGAGAACTTCCACCTGCAGCTAAAGTCACTTTAATACATGAGCAATTCTCAACACTAGTGTTTAGATCTGGCAGTGCCATGCTAGCGGTGTATGCACCCAAAAAGAAGAAGCTTGTCTGAATTCTCAGTACCATGTACCATAACGTGAAGTATGGGCAAGATCAAAATAAAAAAAACATGTTCAAATGACAACTGAGGTTCAAATGGCATAGCATTTTCAAATGGTGACGTTTTCTTTTATGAATGTATGTGTACATGTGTGAGAGAGGCAGAGACAGATTTGATCTCACTCAAGTGGTTATTAGAATATAAAATAAACAATTGTGCAAAAGTATAATGAAACAAGTGTGCTTTTATTCAAGAGTAAAACTGAATTAAAAAAAAATTCAAGTGACAAGATACCAAGAAGACATGATTCACCAACGTTTGTGTGTCTCCTTATATTTCTTCAGTAATATTTTTTACAGGTAGCAAAAACTTACACTGCGTGTTACAGACTCAAGTCAAATGTATATTTTCATTATATTATAGCAGTAATAATAATAGCATCCCAATACTCAAAATGAAGAACACCCAAACTTGATTCTGCAACCTTTTGGCTATAAGGCAGCATTTCTAACCTCCGCACCATCCAAGAAAATATGTCAATTTTCTATTGATTGGCATTTGAGCTTGGGTATTTAACTCATTGACAGCAACATGTAAATTGAATGATTTATTTTTCTTTGGTTATATTCTTGAATAAAAGCACACGTGATTATTTGATATTTGGACTTCACACATCTTCACGCATTATACACTTCACTTCATTACTATTATAACATAGAAAAAGTTTCTGTTTTAGGTATGTGTTCAACATTTCTTGCCTCGCATTTCCTGTCATTCTACATTTACCCAGATCACTAAAGACACGGAACACACATAAAATGCATCGTGATATTGGTGCTTGTTTGGCATCGACCCGACACAGACTGACACCAGTTTTTTTTCTTCACCTGTGGGACACGTCTTCCCCGTGAACCCTATAGGCACAACACAGTCCCAAAATAAAAATCACCCCAAATAACAGTCTTTGTCTTTCACTCCTCCCAGGGCAGCTTCGTCCTTCTCCTCTCGATTCTGGCGCCCTGAGTAGCGGCTGCAGGCTCCTCTTATAGCCCACCCGGAAGTGCTGCAGGTGCTCGTTGACATACTTCTGGCTGCACTTCTGGGTGAGGCTGCACTCCTACCCAGATGGGCTTGTTAAGCCGTGGAGTTCTATGCAGCTTTTCCTGGCGGAGGCCATGGAGCCCAAACAAGATGAGCTCCAGTGTTCCACGAAAGTGGCCCCATTGCAACACAGGGGGGCTGCCAACAAAGGTTCCGAGGGACGTAACATGGCTCCCATGGCTGCTCCCCTGGATCTAGTGACAAAGGGGCATCCCGCCAGGCATGGGTCCCGGCTACCCGCCACAGCATGTATTCCAAATAATGATATATTATTTACCCTATACAACTCCAGGCACCTTACACCATGATAAAGAGACTTGAGCTGAGAGAACTTCAGCTGTGTCGGTTTCGGATGGGATAACATGCTGCTTGCTGCTTGTGCTGATTGACACATTTGCAAAATAAAGACATTGATAAAGAGGTGCAAAGGAATTTAAGTTGGCCCAGCATTACGACTTTTTTCGTATGCTTCAGAGATTCTAGTGTTAAATCTTCTTCTACTTTTGGCTGCTCCCAATAGGGGTTGTCACAGCAGATCTTCTTGTTCCATATTTTTCTGTCCTCTACATCTTGCTCTATCACATCCATCACCTGCATGTCCTCTCTCACTACATCCATAAACCCATAAACTTCTCTTAGGCCTTCCTCTTTTCCTCTTGCCTGTCAACTCTATCTTTAACATCCGTTTCCCAATATACCTAGCATCTCTCTTCTGCACATGTCCAAACCAACGCAATCTCACCTCTCTTACTTTGTCTCCAAACTGTCCAACCTCAGCTGGCCCTCTAATGTCCTCATTTCTAATTTTGTCCATCCTCGTCAAACCCAATGCAAACCTTAGCATCTTTAACTCTGCCACCCTCTGTATCCTGCTTTCTGGTCAGTGTCACGGTTTCCAACCCATATAACAAAGATGGTCTCACTACCATCCTATAGATCTTTCCTTTCACTCTTACTGATAACCGTCTGTCACAAATTTCTCCTGACACTCTTCTCCAAACATTCAACCCTGCCTGCACTCTCTTTTTCACCTTGAACCCAAGTATTTAAACTTATCCAACTTCACCAAGTCTACTCCCTGCATCCTCACCATTCCACTAACCTCCCACTCATTCACACACATGTATTCTGTCTTGTTTCTACTGACCTTCATTCCTCTCCTCTCCAGAGCATATCTCCACCTCTCCAGGGTCTCCTCAACCTGCTCCCAACTCTTGTTACAGATCACAATGTCATCAGCAAACATCATAATCCAAGGGGACTCCTGTCTAATATCACCTGTCAACCTGTCCATCATCACTGCAAATAAGAAAGAGCTCAGAGCTATCCCTGATGTAATTCCACCTCCTACGTCAGACCTCACCGCTGTCACACTTCCCTCGCACATATCCTGTACAACTGTTATATACTTCTCTGCTGACTTCCTCATACAATACCACAACTCCTCTCAAAGCACCCTGTCATATGTTTCTCCAGGTCCCCAAATACACAATGCAACTCCGTTTGGCAATCTCTATACTTCTCCATCAACACCCTCAGACCAAGCATTGCATCTGTTGTGCTCTTTCTTGGCATGAAACCATATTGCTGCTACTACTCATCACCTCCCTTCTTAACCTAGCTTCCACTACTCTTTCCTATAACTTCATGCTGTGTCTTATCAGTTTTATCCCCCTGTAGTTACTACAGCTCTGCACATCCCCTAATTCTTAAAAATCTGTACCAGTACACTTCTTCTCCACTCCTCCGGCATCCTCTTACTTTCTAAGATTCCATTAAACAATCATGTTAAAAACTCCACTGCCAAATCTCCTAAACACCGGCATGCTTCCACAGGTATGTCATCTGGACCAATGGCCTTTCAATTCTTCATCCTCTTCATAGTTGTCCTTTCTTTCTCCTAGGTAATCCATTACACTTTCTGATTCACTATCTCTACATCATCCAACCTCCTCTCTCTCTCATTCTCTTCATTCATCAGCCTCTCAAAGTACTCTTTCCTTCTTCTCAACACACCTTTCTCGCTTGTGAGTTTGTTTCCATCTTTATCCTTTATGACCCTAACCTGCTGCAGATCTTTTGCAGCTCGGTCCCTCTTTCTAGCCCACTGGTCCTTTTCTCCCTCTTTGGTGTCCAGCCTCTCATACAACTCATCATATGCTTTTTCTTTTGCCTTTACCATCTCTCTCTTCACCTTACAACTTATCTCCTTGTACTCTTGTCTACTTTCTGCATCTCTCTGATTGTCCCACTTCTTTTTCACCATCCTTTTCCTCTGTATACTCTCCTGTACTTCCCCATTCCACCATCAGGTTTCCTTTTCCTCCTTTCTCTGTCCAGATGTCACGTCAAGCACCCTTCTTGCTGTCACCCTGTTTCTGCTGTAGTGGCCTAGCTCTCTGTTAACTCTTCATTCCTACCCAGTGCCTGTCTTACCACCTCCCTAAACTTAACCTTGCTGTCTTCCATTTTCAACTTCCACCATTTGATCCTTGGCTCTGCCCTCACTCTCCTCCTTTTCTTGATTTCCAACGTCATCCTACAGACCACTATCCAATGCTGCTTAACTACACTTTCCCCTGCCACCACTTTGCAGTTTTCAATCTCCTTCAGATTGACTCTTCTGTATATGATGTATTCCACCGGTGCACATCCTCCTCCACTCTTGTACATCATCCTATGTTCCTACCTCTTCTTAAAATACATATTCACCACTGCCATGTCCATCCTTTTGGCAAAATCCACTGTCATCTTACCTTCTTCATTCCTCTCCTTGACACCATACTTACCCATCATTGCCTCATCTCCTCTGTTCCCTTCACCAACATGTCCATTGAAATCTGCTCCAATCACCACTTTCTGTCCCTTGGGTACATTGTTCATCACTTCATCAAACTCACTACAAAAATCTTCTTTCTCATCCATTGCACACCCAACTTGGGGGGAATATGCACTAACAACATTCATCATCACACCTCTAATTTCCAGCTTAATAATCATTACTCTGTCTGAAACTCTTTTCACCTCCAAAACACTCTTGACATACTGTTCCTTCAGAATAATCCCTACCACATTTCTCCTCCCACCCACACCATGATAGAACAATTTGGACCCACCTCCAATCCACCGGGCCTTACTCCCTTTCCATTTAGTCTCTTGCACACAAAATATATCAGCCTTCCTTCTCTCCATCATATCGGCTAACTCTCTCCCCTTACCAGTCAACATTCAAAGTTTCTACCCTCAGTTCCACTCTCTTTACCTTCCTCCTCTCCTCCTGCCTCTGGACATGTCTCCCCGCTCTTTTTATCCTTCTTTGGCCAACAGTAGCCCAATTTCCGCCAGCACCCTGATCACTAACTGTACTGGAGGTGGTCATTGTTAGCTGGGACTCAACTGATCCGTTATGGAAATCTCTATTGTTGTCTGCATGTTGATCTGCCAAAGTTTTACACCTGATGCACTTCCTGATTTAACCTCTTCATTTCTAGTGTTAAATATTCTGAGTTAATAAACAGCCAGGAATAACACAGATGAACTCTGTCTGTTTGTCATGTTTGATAGGGTTAATACAATATTTGGGTACTGTGTATACTCGTGGATAAGTTCTCCCGCAGATAAGTCGGGACTTGATTTTACAGTATAATTTCTGGTATTTTATAATGTTGGTCGTATAAGTCGACTGTGGAAAACTCCCAAGATTGGTACAAGGAATTATGATATGCTAACGCCCACCTGAGAAAGTAACCACAGAGCACACTGCCTTTCCTTCTATGTGGGTGTTGCAATGTCCTGTATCAGTGCATGCTCCTAACCTATGGTGCCTACATGACCACAAGGTAATATCTGAACTGTTCCAAAGCAATGTTTGCACTGAGTTGTGTTTTTTGTATCTCACACCCTCATATGCCTTTATCGTAAGAGCATCCCTTATCAACGATAGAGTGTTCAATCAGAAGAAAATATGAAGCTGGTTTTGCATTAAATGTCATTGAAGTAGCGAAAGAAATTGGTAACTGTGCTGTTGCAACAAAATTCTATGCGTCTGAGAAACTAATGTGAGATTGGAGGAGGCAAGAAGGTGTAAAAAAAAATGTGTCGCATTTCTGAATGGTCGTATAAATTGGGTCTGATTTTATGATTGATTTTTCGGGTTTCAAGGCCTGACTTATATGTGAGCATATATGGTAATTAATCTCCACCTTTCTATCATATCCTCTGTAAACATGCCTTTTTTCAAATTATTAAAAACAAGATATTTCTTTTTTTCAGTTTACAATATTATTGTATTGTGCCCATCGTTTCAGGCTCAGATCACTGAAGACAAGTTCACAGTTAAAATACAGTCACAAACTTTACAAATTACAAAATGTACACACATGAAAATAAAGATCAATTTAAACACACACTAAGCAAAGCAACTTCAACTGAGCAACACAAAAGGATCAAACAGGACAAGTCCATTAATATCATCACTCAGACATGACCAGCGAGCGGAAGCAGAGAGCGGATCAGCGAGCGGAAGCAGAGAGCGGATCAGCGAGCGGAAGCAGAGAGCGGATCAGCGAGCGGAAGCAGAGAGCGGATCAGCGAGCGGAAGCAGAGAAAGGATCAGCGAGCGGAAGCAGAGAGCGGATCAGCGAGCGGAAGCAGAGAGTGGCGGCGTCTCCACAGGCATGTAGCCCTTCGCAAACACCGAGCAAGTTCACCTGAGGTAAAGCCGGCAGCTGACCAGTAAAATAACTGGCAGTGAGAAATGAAAGTCGATCGCTCAGCGGGTGGTGGAAACTTAAAGCGACGGTGATTCAGCTGAACACGGAAAGCGCCGAAGCACCTATAAAAACGGCAAAGATGACTTCAACATTTAATGTAAGTTCTATCTGCTCTCTGCCCATCGAGGGCACGTTTATATGTTGTGTGTCCTGCAGTATGTACAGCTCAGGTTTTCTGGCCAACAGTGCAGATAGCTTCACCTGCCAAAAATGTTTAGTTAATTTAGAGTTGGTCGGGAAAATACGCGAATTGGAGGACCGCGTTTGGAATCAGATAGCGATTAGGCAAACCGAAAATTGGATCGACTCAGTTTGTTTAGACAATTTGGCTACTTCTGATTCGGCTTCAGTCTCTCCAGGTCCCACTGTAGTCAGTGCGCGGCAGAAATCAGCAGCACCAATTCAGCCACAAGGCGAGTGGGTAACAGTAAGATGGGGGTCTAAGAATCCAAAATTTAGTCCCCCAGCACCCAGGTCACCAATTCAGACCCAGAACAGATTCTCAGCTCTCCGCAGGCCCTGTGGAAACTGAGAATAATAAAGTGCTCATAATTGGCAATTCCATAGTGCGGAATGTTAGAATTCCAAACTATGTTAAACCAGCAGTTAATGTTAAGTGCCTTGCAGGGGCCAAGATTTCTGGCATAGAGGTCGCATTGGACCGTGTTGCCGACGATGAAGTATCTACCTTATTGCTGCATGTCAGCACTAATAATATTTATTTACAGCAATCTGAGGTATTAAAGCGGAACTTCATCTCTCTATGCACCAAATCTAAAACAAAATGTCGGAATTTAATTGTATCTGGTCCCTTACCAAGATTATATAGAGGGGATGTGATTTATAGCAGATTGCATTCCTTTCACTGCTGGCTAGAAACCTGGTGTGCAAATAAAAGCATAGCATTTTGAACAATTGGGATGATTTTTGGGAAAGGCCTGGATTTTTCAGAAGAGATGGTCTTCATCCTAACTGGAGGGATCTTATGTATTATCCCAAAATATGGCAGCAAAACTGCCTGGTTGACTGATTAGAGCACCATCCAGGCCGCAGTCATGTGATCTTAAATCACAAGCTGTTCTTTATCCCACCTGTTATTTTCCTGAAGCTGTTACCCATAATCCCTGTTGTGGGGCATCCAGTAAATTTAGTCTTGATACAAACCTTAAATTAATTGATAACCAAAAAATAAGGTGTATAATTAGACCAAGGGATAAAACCAGACCCTCCACCAGGGGCATCTGTAATAGAAATTTACTTCAAATTAAAATAAAAAATATATTAGCAGTTCAGAAAGAACCATGCAGTTTTAAATGCTGTTTATTGAACATTCGCTCTCTTGGCACTAAAGCTGTTTTGGTAAATGATATTATATTAAGTACAAAATCTGATCTGTGTCTTCTTACTGAAACCTGGCTTAGTAAATATGACACTGTTCCCCTAGCTTTTGGCGTCACCAGATGGATACTCGTTCCTTCATAAGTCTAGAGATTCTGGTCGAGGAGGAGGCCTTGGAATAATTCATTGTAACAAAATGCAAATCACTTCTAAAAATTTAGGCAACTTTACATCCTTTGAGGTATTCATTTTAAATATTAAAACAGATTCCAACACAATTATAGTGCTAGTCTACAGACCACCAGGGCCATATTCATTGTTCATGACTGAATTTAGCAACCATCTATCTGATTTGGCTATAAATTATGATCACGTAGTTCTGATGGGGATTTTAATGTACACATTGATGTGGAAACTGACACTTTTAGCAAATGTTTTAATTATTTGTTAAATTCAGTAGGATTTTGTCAGATTGTCAAAGGTCCAAGTCATAATCATAACCACACATTAGACTTAATTATAACTTACAAAGTTGAAATTCAAAATTTAAATATTACTCCATTAAATTTAGTTATGTAGACATCTAGATTGTAATTCTGCTTCAAAATTTATAGATACCTTGAGTAAGTCGAGTGTAATTGTGGAAAACCATTTAGATCAGTTAACATCAAATGTAAACATGGAATACAATTTAGATCAGCTAATATCACATTATAATGTGACCTTGAGAGATGCTCTGGACACAGTGGCTCCCCTTAAAACAAAAGTGATCAAAGCACATAGAAACTCTCCCTGGTTTAATGAAAATACTCGAGCTCTTAAATTAGAGTGTCGAAAACTGGAGCGCAGATGGAGAACAACAAAGCTACATGTCTTTCAAATTGCATGGACAGAGAGTGTTAAAAAATATAAAAAAGCCCTCTTTAAAGCTCGCTCAGAATACTATTCTACATTAATAGATAGCAATAATAAAAATACTCGGGTACTGTTTAGAACAGTGGCTAAATTAACAAATGGCAATTCAGATCAACAGTGCAAAATACCAACAGATATTAGCAGTACAGACTTTATGAACTTCTTCAATGAGAAAATTAAAAATATAAGATCCCAGATCTCAGCATCACAGTACAAACCAAATACTAGCTTAGCAGACCCTGCCACATTGCATTCAGCACTTTAGTAATTTTAATCCTGTAACTCACCAGGAAGTCTTAACTTTAATTACTAAAATGAAGCCCACTACTTGTTCCCTAGATCCAGTGCCAACAAAACTAGTAAAAAGTGCAATGGATGTTCTTGCAGCGCCTATTCTAACCATTATCAATAGTTCATTACTGCATGGCACCATACCTGATGCACTAAAAGTGTCAGTCATTAAACCTTTACTTAAAAAGTCAGACCTAGACCCACACATACTAAATAATTATAGGCCTATTTCAAATTTACCATTTCTCTCTAAAATACTAGAAAAGTAGTCGCCAGTCAGCTTCAGTCACACCTTACGCATTACAATTTATTTGAGAAATTCCAGTCTGGCTTTCGCACTGGTCATAGTACAGAAACGCACTAACACGGGTTGTAAATGACATTCTGATATCCTCTGATGAAGGAAACTCCACTGTAATTATGTTGTTGGACTTAAGTGCAGCATTTGACACCATTGACCATTCTATTTTACTGCACAGGCTAGAAAACGATGTTGGGCTTACAGGCCCCGTGCTTGCTTGGTTCAGTTCTTATTTATCAAATCGATTCCAATATGTACAGAAATGTGCTGACAGTACTCCATCATTATACACAGAAGTTCAATATGGTGTCCCGCAGGGCTCAGTACTGGGACCTTTACTGTTTTCACTTTACATGCTTCCACTGGGATCTCTCATTAGGAAACATAATGTTAATTTTCACTCGTATGCAGATGACACCCAGTTATACCTTTCATTTAAATCAAATGAAGTTTCTCCGATGTTGTCTTTAATTAGTTGTGTTAGTGAATTAAAGGAATGGATGAATGAGAACTACTTGTCTTTAAATACAGATAAAACAGAGATGTTAATTGTTGGAGGGAATGACGCTGATCACAGCAATATTTTGTGTCATTTAACTCAGTTGGAATCCCAATTAATTTTACTGAATCAGCCCGCAATCTAGGAGTTATCTTTGACTCTAGCATGTCATTTAAAGCACATATTACAAAGTTGTCCAAAACATGTTTTTCCATCTTAAAAATGTTAGGAAATTAAGGCTTTCTAAATAAACAGGATTCTGAGAAATTAATTCATGCATTTATCTCTAGTAGGATTGACTACTGCAATGCGGTGTTCACTGGCTGTTCAAACTGTTCTTTATACAGCCTCCAGTTAATCCAAAATGCGCTGCAAGAATTATTACAAGAACAAGAAAATATGAACACATAACTCCAGTTCTTAAATCCTTACACTGGCTCCCAGTTAAGTTTAGGGCAGATTTCAAAATCCTCCTTTTAACATATAAAGCATTAAATGGCCAAGGTCCGGCTTACTTGTCTGAACTTATCATGACTTACAAACCTGAGCGCACATTAAGATCTCAAGATGCCGGTCTGCTTAGGATTCCAAGGATTAATAAAATAACAGTGGGAGGTCGAGCTTTTAGTTACAGGGCCCCTAAACTGTGGAATGGTCTTCCTGCTTCTAAGAGATGCCCCTTCAGTCTCAGCCTTTAAATCCCGGCTGAAGACTCACTACTTCAGTTTAGCATATCCTGACTAGAGCTGCTGATTAACTGTACAGACTGCATCTCTGTTGTTAGTCATTAGCACTAAAACATAAGTAACATGATAGTTATATTTGAATACTAACCCTCACCTATTCTGTTTCTTTCTCGGTACCCAAATGTGGCATTGGTGCCACGCCCACCTGCCAAGTTGTTTGCCTGCCTATGGTAAAGTCATCCCTGATGGAGGATCACAGGAATCATGGGAAAGAGGGGTCCTTTCATCGGAGCAATGTTTCAGCCATGGAATGGCCAAATGGGGAGGCAGCTTGATGGATGAGGTCTCCAGAACTCTAAAAATATCCAAATCTTATTATGTGATATCATCTACTGTTAAATTCTGCTCCATACTTCTAAAATTTTATTATTATGCTGTATTAAGGATTTGTTCTGTTCTGTGTATTGTGTTGTATTGACCCCCTTCTTTTGACACCCACTGCACGCCCAACCTACCTGGAAAGGGGTCTCTCTTTGAACTGCCTTTCCCAGGTTTCTTCCATTTTCCCTACAAGGTTTTTTGGGAGTTTTTCCTTGTCTTCTCAGAGAGTCAAGGCTGGGGGGCTGTCAAGAGGCAGGGCCTGTTAAAGCCCATTTTGGCACTTCCTGTGTGATTTTGGGCTATACAAAAATAAACTGTATTGTATTGTACCAGTTTAAAAAAAGAGGAAATGAAAACAAAAACTACAATCATCAGTATCCCTGGAGGACATAAACCTCTGGTATGTCGACAGCCATTTAGAACACACAAAGTCAGACACATCTGAAGACAGCCTACTGGTCATCCGCCACCTCCTAGTCCTTCTGCAGTATACTGCTGTACTGGGCAGGCTAATAAATCCTTAAACTCTTGAGTTCCAAGACTCCCAATAACTCGGGCATCTTACTCATGGGCTCCTAAACAGCTTGGCAATGGAGAAGTGGGGCAGCAGATTACCAAAACAAGAAGAGAAACAGAATAGAAAAGATTTTGTAAGACTTTTTAATTATTATATTACTTTATATAAATGACTAGAAATAGAGATACAATAAGCACAGCTAACAGTCTGCCCTAACCTGATATGCCAAACTAAAGTGGTGAGTCTCCAGCCTGATGCCGAAGGGATACTCTTAAATAAGAAGGAAGATGAGTCCACAGCTTTGTGGCCCTACAGGTAAAAGCATGACCTCCCTCTTTTTTTTAATTAATCCTTGGACTCATTAGTAAACCAAAATCTTAAGATATTAATGTGCACTCTGCTGAGTATGTGCAGAAAAGTTCAGATACGTACAGTAAGTGAGGCCTCAGACATTTAAAGCTGTACATGTCTTTTAACACTCTTATCTGTATTTGGTCTGTAACACACTCCTAATGTCAACTTTTTAATTTTTTTGGTAATTTCTGTATCTTATGTATCCTTTTCAGTTCTACACATCCTCATTCCTTGGCCTTAGTCAGGTTTCATTCCTACAGTCACATCTTTTAGATAGAAGATAGATAGAATCCTTTATTGTCATTATGCATACACATAACGAAATGTTGTTGGTAGGACTCAGCTTCAAAGCAGAATACTTAAAATACACAATACACTATAAATAATAAAATAAACTAAAGTATAAAAGACAGTAGCAATAAAACATCATCACGTCCATACTTTTCCTGAGGTAGAGGCCAGTGATCTGTGTGCGTGGGTCTGCAGGGGAGGAATACGAGTGTGTGTGTTTGATTACGAGGGAAGGTTCATGTGCATATCTATCGGGGGAAGGTTACGGGTAGATGTAGATGTATGTGTGTGTATCAGCAGGGGCAGATAGACTTCACAGCTCTCGGGAAAAAGCTGTCTTTCAGTCTGCTGGTACGTGTTTTTATGTTTCTGTACTGCTTTCCCGAAGGAAGTGGTAGAAACAGTCCATTTCTTTGAACACTCCCCAGTCAGTATGTTCAAAACAGTCCTGTAATGCTGATGATGCCCCCTCAGTCCATACCTCTACTGTTCTGGTAGTCGGTTTCATCTTGCAGATCATGGGAGTATAGGCTGTGATGTGATCCAACATGCCCAGATGTGGGACTGCTACAGCCTTGTATACTCCTGGGATGTTGCAATAAACTTGATCCAAAATACTATTGTCTCTAGTTGGAAAGTTTATAAATCCTCAAAATTTAGGAAGCACTGCTTTTAATTATACATGGTTAAAGTCACCAGCCACAATCACTGCCGCGTCTGGATTGGCATTCATTTGTCTGCTAATTAGGCAGTACAGCTCTTCCAATGCTAATTTAACGTTAGCTCACGGTGAGATACAAACAGCCACTATCAGGATGGAGGAGAACTCTCTTACCGTGAATGGTCTGCATTTCACTGCCAGATATTCCAAGTTGGGATAGCAGTATGTTCCAATATGTTGGGATAGCAGTATGTACACCAGGATTTATTAATGTACAGCGCCAGCCCTCCACCTTTACATTTAGTGGAAGCTGCAGTCCTGTTTGCCCGGAACAGAGCATGCCCCTCTAGCTCCACCACAGTGTCCGGTGATGTTATTATTCAGCCAGGTCTCGGTAATAATTGCCACACAGCTGTCCGCCCTACATGAGGTGATCCTCAGCCAAACCTCATCCATTTTATTGGCGAGAAATCTGGTGTTAGTGAGGAAGAGACTTGGAAGAGCCGGTCTGTATGGGTTAGCATGTACCCTAGCGCATATGCTGCTCCTTCTACCCCACTTTTATTTACAGTGTCTTCTCCACCTTCTTGGCCACAGAGAGGGGATGGTAAAAGCCTCAGTAGTCCGCCGTACCTCTGGTGGAATGAAGTCCAGCCTTGGGGATGTGTGGGGCTCAAACCGCTTCCCTATATTAATTAAATCAGCCCTTCCATACTGGATTAACACTTTAAGTGGTTTAACAAACAGTAAAAACTTAATTACAAATAAAACGAAGCAAAAAGCCAAGAGCCACAGAGCCACTGTATGTGTCTGTGTTCCTCCATATACCTGCCATTCATTTGTTTTCTTTTTGATTACCTTGTGTATTTAGATTTCCTGTTTCTAACATATTACAGATTTTATCTGGATTTATTCCCTGTAGGCTAGACATTTCAAATTTGCCATTTACACTTGTATTATTATCATAGCCTGTTCCACTTCATGAACTTTTAAGCCTGGCCTTTTGTAAATTCACCTGTAGGTACACCCTTGTGCTATGTTTGGTCATTTTCACTATCATTATAGCTTTCCACTCTTTTGTAATTTACTACTATGATTATAATCTTTTAATTTAGTACTTTCACTTGCCTTCTTATTCATAGAAATACATTTTAAATGTTGCCCAATTTCTCTGACCTTGTTTTGTTTATATATTTCCACTAGTTACTCATTTGATTTTATTGTCAGATTTATCTGAGCTCATTATACTGTTCTTCACTCTTTTACTTGTTACTGAATGCCTCAGAATCGCCCATGTCTTGTTGGCCTCAATTATCTTACTTAACTCCAAAAAATAACCAAACTTTGACAAAGTTCTCACAAGTCTGAACTGTGCAATGGCTTTTGTAGATCCTACAACTGAAGTCATTATGCATCCAAGCTATCCTGGGTTTCCAGGCATTTTTTCATACTACAAGGTCCATTTTTCAATCCATCTTTTAAATCTCAAGGACTAACACATACACCAGTGTGCCTTCAAATTACCTTCTTTATTTGCAGCACTCTTCAAACCCAAATGACATCTTGAATTGAACTGTTAAATTAATCTTTTCTTTTAAAAGTATTGTGTTATTCATATTTGTTTAATTAAATCTCTGTGTGTTACTTACTGTGTCAATATGAAGACAAGTGTGACAGAAAAAGTAAGTCGTTTCATGGAATGTAAAACAAACATGTTGTAAAAATGTATGCACTCAGAATGACACCACAAGCTCAAAACGTGAAACTGAATTCTGATAAGACAACAAGTGTCCTCTTGTATTTTTTAACAGAAACAGCTGGGAGTGACACTGAGTGAAATCAGAAGGAGAATTGAAAAGAAAGAAAAGAAACTGAAGGAGATGAGGCGGGCAATGGAGCAAATAAGGGTAAGTGGAATTAAGATGACACCTCATATCAAAGAAAGGAGAAAAAAAAACTAAAAGGGTTGTCAGAGTTTCTGGTAATACAATACAATACAATACAGTTGATTTTGTATAGCCCAAAATTACACAGGAAGTGCCGCAATAAGCTTTAACAGGCCCTGCGTCTTGACAGCCCCCCAGCCTTGACTCTCTAAGAATGGAAGAAACCTTGTGAAAGGCTGTTCAAAGAGAGACCCCTTTGCAGGTAGGCTGGGCGTGCAGTGGGTGTCAAAAGAAGGGGGTCAATACAATACAATACACAGAACAGAAAAAATCCTCAATACAGCATAAAAATAAAAATTTCAGAAGTACGAAGCAGAATTTAACAGTAGATGATATCATATAATAAGATTTGGATATTTTTAGAGTCCTGGAGACCTCATCCATCAAGCTGCCTCCCCCATTTGGCCATTCCATGGCTAAAAACAGTGCTGGGCCAGCCAATCCGATGAAAGGACCCCTCTTTCCCATGATTCCTGCGATCCTCCATCAGGGATGACTTTACCATAGGCAGGTAAAACAACTTGGCAGGTGGGCCTTGGCACCAAGTGCCACATTTGAGTACCGAGAAGAGAAACAGAATAGGTGAGAGTTAGTATTCAATTATAACTGTCATGTTACTTATGTTTAAGTGCTAATGACTAACAACAGAAATGCAGTATGTACAGTTAATCAGCAGCTCTAATCAGTATATGCTAAACTGAAGTAGTGAGTCTTCAGCCAGGATTTAAAAGCTGAGACCGAAGGGGCATCTCTTATAGAAGCTGGCAGACCATTCCACAATTTAGGGGCCCTGTAACAAAAATCTCAACCTCCCACTGTTATTTTAGCAGACCTTCATCTTGAGATCCTAATGTGTGCTTTGGTTTGTAAGTCATGATAAGTTCAAACAAGTAAGTTGGCCCTTGGCCATTTAGTGCTTTATATGTTAAAAGGAGGATTTTGAAATCTGCCCTAAACTTAACCGGGATCCAGTGTAAGGATTTAAGAACTGGAGTTATGTGTTTGTATTTTCTTGTTCTTAATAATTCTTGCAACCGCATTTTGGATTAACTGGAGGCTGTACAGAGAACAGTTTGAACAGCCAGTGAAAACTGCATTGCAGTATTCAATCCAACTAGAAATAAATGCATGAATTAATTTCTCAGAATCCGGTTTATTTAGAAAGTGCCTTAATTTCCTAATATTTTTAAGATGGAAGAAACATGTTTTGGACAACTTTGTAATATGCGCTTTAAATGACATGCTAGTGTCAAAAATAACTCCTAGATTGTGGGCTGATTCAGTAAAATTAATTGGGATTCCAACTGAGTTAAATGATGTATTTATCTGTATTTAAAGACAAGTAGTTCTCATTCATCCACTCCTTTAATTCGCTAACACAACTAATTAAAGACAACATCAGAGAAACTTCATTTGATTTAAATGAAAGGTATAACTGGGTGTCATCTGCATACAAGTGAAAATTAACATTATGTTTCCTAATGAGAGATCCCAGTGGAAGCATGTAAAGTGAAAACAGTAAAGGACCCAGTACTGAGCCCTGCGGGACATCATATTGAACTTCTGTGTATAATGATGGAGTACTGTCAGCACATTTCTGTACATATTGGAATCGGTTTGATAAATAAGAACTAAACCAAGCAAGCACGGGGCCTGTAAGCCCAACATCATTTTGTAGCCTGTGCAGTAAAATAGAATGGTCAATGGTGTCAAATGCTGCACTTAAGTCCAACAGCATAATTACAGTGGAGTTTCCTTCATCAGAGGATATCAGAATGTCATTTACAACCCGTGTTAGTGCAGTTTCTGTACTATGACCAGTGCAAAAGCCAGACTGGAATTTCTCAAATAAATTGTAATGCGTAAGGTGTGACTGAAGCTGACTGGCGACTACTTTTTCTAGTATTTTAGAGATAAACGGTAAATTTGAAATAGGCCTATAATTATTTAGTATGTGTGGGTCTAGGTCTGACTTTTTAAGTAATGGTTTAATGACTGACACTTTTAGTGCATCAAGTACTGTGCCATGCAATAATGAACTATTGATAATGTTTAGAATAGGCTTGCAAGAACATCCATTGCACTTTTCACTAGTTTTGTTGGCACTGGATCTAGGGAACAAGTAGTGGGTTTCATTTTAGAAATTAAAGATAAGACTTCCTGCTCAGTTACAGGATTAAAATGATTAAAGTGCTGAATGCAATGTGAGGCAGGGTCTGCTAAGCTAGTATTTGGTTTGTACTGTGATGCAGAGATCTGGGATCTTATATTTTTAATTTTTTCATTTAAGAAGTTCATGAAGTCTGTACTGCTAATATCTGTTGGTATTTTGCACTGTTGATCTGAATTCCCATTTATTAATTTAGCCACTGTTCTAAACAGTACCCGAGGATTTTTATTATTGCTATTTATTAATGTAGAATAGTATTCTGAGCGAGCTTTAAAGAGGGCTTTTTTATATTTATTAACACTCTCTGTCCATGCAATCTGAAAGACATGTAGCTTTGTTGTTCTCTATCTGCGCTCCACTTTTCGACACTCTAATTTAAGAGCTCGAGTGTTTTCTTTAAACCAGGGAGAGTTTCTATGTGCTTTGATCACTTTTGTTTTAAGGGGAGTCACTGTGTAATAGCCAATCTTAGAAAGTTAAAGTCTTGAGTTAAACTCATATTAATGTTTGCTTACTTGAATCTATACTAATAAAAGGCAAAGCCCTCACTCACTCACTCACTCACTCACTCATTCACTCACTCACTCACTCACTCACTCACTCACTCACTCACTCACTCACTCACTCACTCACTCACTCACTCACTCACTCACTCACAGACTCATCACTAATTCTCCAACTTCCCATGTAGGTAGAAGGCTGAAATTTGGCAGGCTCATTCCTTACAGCTTACTTACAAAGGTTGGGAAGGTTTCATTTCGAAATTTTACGCCTAATGGTCATAACTGGAAGGTATTTTTCTCCATTAACTGTAATAGAGTTGAGCTGGAAAGACGTGGGGGGGCGGAGTTTGGTGTGACATCATCACGCCTCCCACGTAATCACGTGAACTGACTGTCAACGCAGTGCGTAGAAAACCAGGAAGACCTCCAAAAAGCGCTGAAGGAAACATGCATTATATAATTGAGAAGGCAGCGAAACAATAAGAAGCGAGCGAGTGACATATACTACCATATTCATGTGTGCTGCTACCTCGGAAAGAAAGCAAGGTGTAAACCTAAACTTTAAATTAAGTTCATAGACAGGCTACCGCTGGCGTTTCACATGCCCACAGGTAATGCGGGATACAAGTTTAATGAGAGGGGCGCGGGATATAAGCGAGAGTTTTGATCACTTTGTAACTAAGTTAAAATTGTAGGTGAAGGGGTGTGCTTATGCAAATTCCGAGAGACTGTGTTTGTGGGTGATTGACAGTTAAGGCGGGTGGGGGATTCACGTCATCATCTCCCCTCCCATTCATCTGATTTCGCTCTGAGCTGAGCTCCGCGGCTAACGCCGTCTTCCGAAGCAACTTCGTCAGACTGCCACCAAATACTCACAGAAAAATCCACAAGTTAATACACACGCTGTCTCTAGAGTTTCTCCACACTGAATCCTCCAGGCACTACTTACAAAAGGTCACATTGACAATGGAGTGTTACGTTATTTTTAAAATCTTTCCTTTTCTTAGCACAAGCACAGCTGAGAAGCTTCGATGCATGTGCTCCATAACGCGTTAAAAATAATGCTTTTAATCACACTTTGCATTACAAGCAAGGGAGCTTTGTCAATGCATGATTTCCTGGTACACCAATTACATTGATCAGCGCATCCCGATTTATTTTACCCTCGCACCACCTTAGTTTGAGAAGTATGAAAAAATATGAGGTTAACACAGAAAAACAGATCACCAATTAAAGCTTTATGAATAATCGATTCGCCATCAATAATTGTTTTGGTAAAGCCATCCTCCTTCCATTTTATAATTTTTCGCCACTAGCCATGATTAAATGAGCGGTAAAAAGTAAGAGCAAAGCGAAGGTGACTTATTTAGGCAGGCATATATATGACAGCAACACTCATGACAATGTCAATCATGTTACGTTATTATTAAAATGTTTCCTTTTCTTTTTCATTACTTCTTTAACACACTACTTCTCCGCTGCGAGGCGCTGGTATTTTGCTATATATATGTATGAATGACCTCCAAAGAGCTGAGACTTTTGATATCTTGAGCGTGTCTGCAAAAACTGGGGTCTCCTGCCCAGCAAAAGTCGAGCAGCCAGCGCGTGTGCATAGCTGTGCCGGACTTTGAGACGCTGACTGCTCTTCTGCCTTAAGTCAAAGTGAGCACTTTTAATTTTTTCATCCTCCCCCTGCGCTATAGCCCAGACAAGTGCAAACACGGGACCCCTTTTCTACACCACGGCAAAATAATATTAAGGCGATTCACACTTTCTTTTGCGTATTATCGATTATGAGGTCCTCAGCTCGGATTATGAAGACACACACAGGAGTGGAGGACTGACAGTGCCATCACAGCCGATTAATGGCGGGGCGTCTCACCAGTCTACACAAGACCCACGTGACTGTCCCCAAAGGCGATCATAACGTCAGCGAACACATCTCTCTATACTATATAAAAGAAAAAGGCAACTTTCCTTTCTTTACACCTTTTTTCCTTTTATCCCAAACCAAAGCCTTTCTCTCTTAACACTGCAGAGGACACAAAACTAATTTTCTTTAAAAGCCGGTAAGGCACATTACCAGAGGCACAAATTTGAACGTTCACATAGAAAATGTAATTTCAATGTACCTGTACTTCTTAAAACGTTAATGTTTTACTGTTTAATAACTTATAGACTATAATTTATTATTTTTCCCTTGCACTCAGTGACCAAACCTATACACACACATATAGACACATACAAACATACACGCAAGTATATGTATGTGTATATATATACACACACACACACACACACATACATACATACATACATACACACATGTATATAATTTGTGTGTGTGTATGTATGTATGTGTGTGTATATATGATGTTGATAGGTATGTATATATATATGTGTATATGTAGATATGTATATAGATATGTAGATATGAAGATATGTATGTGTATATGTATGTATATATATATGTATGTATGTATGTATGTATGTATGTATGTATGTATGTATGTATGTATGTATGTGTGTGTGTGTGTGTGTGTGTATATATATATGACAGCAGCAATCCAAGCTGTGAGAAAACAGTAAAAGGAGGCGTGTCAGGCGTGTGGTACATTTTCTGATGCAGCTACGAAAACAACTTCATGACTCTGCCAAATACACAAAACAATTACTTTGACAATCATGTTACATTATTTTTTAAAATGTTTCCTTTTCTTTTTCATAACTTCTTTAACACATGACATCGCTGCGACGCTGGGTATTTTGCTATATATATATATCATAGCGACACTCATAACAGTGACAAAACAATTACATTGACAATCATGTTACGTTATTTTCAAAATGTTTCCTTTTCTTTCTTTTTCCTATTTTAACACACTACTTCTCCGCTGCCAAGTGCGGGTATATATTGTAAACAAGCGCTTTATAGCGCCCGACCCGGCATAGAATAGGCAGAGGCGCGTGTTCACACTCACAAATATTTATTTTTCTTCAGCTGTGTGACACGTCTTCCCGTACACACAGCCCAAACACAGTCCAAAACACAAACACAAAGAAGCCAAACACAAACCCACACTTTCCTGCTCCACCACTCCTCCCAGGCAACCTCGTCCTCTTCCTCCCGATTCTGGCCTCGATTGCTGGGAGGCAGGCCTTTTATGCCCCACCCGGAAGTGATCCAGGTGCCTGACCAGCTGGTCTTAATTGCACCTCCGGGTGGGGCTGATCGCTCGTCCAGTGTGGTGGCTGGAACTCTGCAGCACCCCCTAGCGGCCACCCCATCTCCCAACCGGGCTGCTGTGGTGGACTCCATGTCCCATGGAGCCACGGGGGAGATTGAGGAGGAATCCAGTGCCA